>NC_051162.1:135372877-135431210 GCF_013339745.2 Dermacentor silvarum
GGTGACTTGTCGACCTATGCAGCTGTATTCTGCGACAGTTGTGCGTGTGTTGCGTGATCCTGCAAGCTTAAAGTGTTTTAGCTGAGCGCTTGCTGTCCGCTCCGCTCAGACCGGCATATGCTAGCAAATGCCACACAGCCGCTTAGCTGAGCCGCTCAACTATTACTCTCTAATAGAGAGTAATAGTTGAGCGGCTCAGCGGGCCAGCGGGCCCAGCGATGGAGCGGAGGGGACAGCGGAGCGCAAGATGAAAAGAAGAGTAAAATAGCTGAGCGACGCCCCGCTCGTTTCATTGGATTGGATTGGATTGGATTTATTGGCCTCGCCCTTTGTAACGGGTGGGCATCGCCGTGAAAAAGTAGCGACGCCCTGGCCTTAGAAGTTAACAAATATAAGCTGCATGCACACATACGCAGAGTCACAAACGCATTCACACACACTGTCAATATCAATATCAAGCACACGCAAAGTTTGGCCGTTAATGTGCGCGCACTATGGCCCACCACTCCCGCAGCCGACTCTTGGTTGTGGCCACCTGGTTGACTTGGTCACCGCCAGCTGGAATGCGGGGGGAGAAGCCGAGCGCTAGCGGTAGCGTGGTGCCATCTATGGGCGCTGGTGTGAGGCTCGCGCAGTGCAGGACCAAATGTTCAATTGTCTCTTGGTCCGCACAGCACAGTCTGCACATGACGCTTCCCACGTTGTCATCATAGCGCCGGCGGTAAACCAGAGTTCTAAGAGCTCCGGCCCGTGCCTCGAAGAGGAGGCTGCTGGCTACACTGTTGTCGTAGAGGGGTTCCACACGGATCTCTTGCTTGTGTTCCCTATAGAGCTTCAGTGTGGACTTCCCCTCCATGTCTCGCCGCCAAGTGTCCACCTCCGTCTGTCGCACCAGGGTCTCGACTGCTTTAGCCCACTTTCGTTCGGTCTCCTCCTGCACAGGGCTCGCGAAGAAGCCGTATTTTTTGGATAGCTGCTGCAGCCTTTTTGTCCACCTGGTGCGGACGCCATTGCGGTGTATGTAATCGAACATACGCCGTGCCCAGCGGTGTGGCTGCATCAGGCGCAACCTGCCCTCGTACGCCAGCTTGCTGCGTGCCTCGCGCGCTTCAAAACAGGACCAACCGAGGTCACCCTGGATTGCCTCGTTTGCCACGTTGCCATGGCAGCCCGGAGCCAGTCTCCCTACAGCGCGCTGGCTGCGTTCCAGCCATTCTCGGGTTTGCGCTGTGGGGCATACAACTGCATTGGCAAATGTCAGTGCAGGCACGTGGACGGTTTTCCACAGTTCTCGCACCATAGTGAAGCGATTGAATCCCCACAGGCACTTTCTCCGGAGTATTTGGCTGGCCCGCTGGGATGCTCCTCTCAGGTGCTTTTCCTGGTTTGCCGTATAATCTCGTTGCGCGCTAAAATTCACACCGAGGTATCTGTACTCGGCCGCCTGGGGCAGTAGCCCTCCGCATGGCAGTGTCAGCGATCCTGGTGTCTCTGGGCCAGAGAAGACGATCACTGCCGATTTCTTTGTATTGAACTGTAGCCCCAGTGGTGCCATGGCTTCGGCACATTTCGTGATGAGGGTCTGCAAATCGCCAGTGCTCCCTGCCAGCAGCACAATGTCATCTGCAAATACCAGACCCGGCAACACTTGCTGTTCCTTGAGCCCATCTTCAGTTCTCTCTACCACAAAGCCCACCCTGGAGGCCAATAGCGTGTGCTCTACACACGCAGTATACAGCATATAGAGTAGGGGCGAGAGTGGGCAACCCTGTTTTAACCCCTTGCCCACCACTACCTCGCTCGAGTAGGCGCCGTTCAGGGTAGCTATAACTGTGCTGTCTGCATACAGGCGTCTGATAAGCCCAGTCCACGTGGGCGTCATCCCAAGTGCCTCAAGATGCCTCAGCAATAGCTCGTGCGGGACATTGTCGTATGCCTTCGTCACATCAAGAAAGCAGCTAATCAGCCCACGTTCCTCCTTTCGTGCAACCTCTATGCATTGGCTCAGGACAAACAAGTTGTCCTCGAGCCGTCGGTCGCGCCGAAAACCATTCTGTAACTCAGTGAGGTGTCCGCCCCCTTCGGCCCACGCGGTCATCCAAGCCTTCATCACTTGGGCGAACACACGATACACTACGCTAGTGATTGTAAGTGGCCGGTAATCACGTAGAAGGCCGGGGTCGCCACCTCTTTTGGGGAGCAGGATCACCTTGCCACGTAGCCAGTCGATAGGTATTGGTCCACCGGCCAGGATTTCAGTGAAGAAATCAGCCAGCTGTGACCGTGATTCAGCACCGAGACACTTCACAAGCCCCGCCGGGATACCGTCCAGGCCTCGAGCAGTGCGCGCACCTATTCTCGTGATTGCCCTATCAATGGCACTCCGCGACACTGTCCACGTCTGCTGGTCGGCACCCGCCAAGCCCGGGCGATCTGGGGCAGGGAGGGGCACAGCGGGTGCACCCTGTGGTGGCGGTGCATATAGCTGCCGGAGATGGTCAGTTAAGGCTCGGTGGAGATCATTCTCTTTGGCCCCCGTTGACTCTGTGCGGACTTCAGGCTGCGCAGCTTTGCCATCAAGGCGAGACACATATGTCCAGAATTTGGCTGCTGCTCCTCTGCCTGCAGATTTGATTGCCTGGAGCGTCTTGTGGTTGGCCTCGGCTATCTTCCGCTGTGTGATAGTGTGCATCTCCCGTTTTCGGTGCAGATATTCCAGCCATGCCCCCTGGACATCTTCGCTCTGAGGGCTCTTAACCGCATGGCGGTGGTACCGGTTGGCAGCTCGGCGAGCCTTCAGTGCTGCCTGGACCTCCCCGTCCCACCAGCTTTTCCTTCTAACCCCATGATGCGCGTTGACAATCTTCTCGTGTTTCCGCATGATCCGACGGAGCTGGTCAATGTACTGCTCGTAGGTCTCCGCTCCGTTGCGGCTGGGACTTAGTTCAAATTCGTTGGCCACTTCTTCATATGCCGCTTCGGGAAGAAAGCGGACTGCGGGTTCACGTTTCTTCGACTGTCGGCGCCAAGGGGATGCCTTAAACTGCAGCCTGATGCGGTTGTGGTCGCTCCCCAAACTGTACCGGCCTTCCTCATCAATGTGGATATCCTGGAGGGTTTTGCCGAGGTTCTGCGACACAAGGGCATAATCGATGCACGAGCTCTGGCCCCGCGCACACCATGTACACGTGCCCTCGCAGTCTGCCCGAAGGTTTGCAATTTCGAGGGAGAGCTCCTGGGCCATCTCGAGCAAGAGCTTCCCATTGTGGTCGGTGTAACCATCGAGCTCCTGAATGTGGCCGTTAAAGTCGCCTAGGATCAGCACTTCCCGGCTGTGGCCCCAACGCTCGATGTCATGCCTGATGCAGCGTACGACGTTGGTGTTCTCAGAGTGTTGATTTGAAGAAACACCGAGGTAAACTACACAAGCTAAGACTGGCGTTGCGTGTATGTAGCCGGACAGCCAGGTGTGTTCCACACAGGAGTCCTCGAGCGGTGTCCAGGTGCTGCCTTCTCGCCACAGAAACCCCACGCCTCCACCCTTCCGGGATGTACTTTCTCGGTTACAGCCAGCCCAGTTCCAAAGTGGATTGACTGGTGGTCTCTCCAGGTCCCGTAGATGCGTCTCCGCCACTCCGTATAAAGTGATGCCCTCTTCCTCCATTCCTCTGTAGAGCTCTTCCCATTTTGCTAAGCGTCGGCCACCGTATAGGTTAAGAAATGCGACCGATACTGTGCCTGGTTTCTGGTGTCGACTTCTGCGCCTCCGCCTTTGAACATTTGGATGTTGTGGGCTTCGTCGCACACCTCTGTTGGCACTGTGGACGTTTTTCACAGTGTGGGCCATTTTTTGGCCAGCACATTCTCGAGGGCCTCCTCGATGAGCTGGGCTAGACCTCTCTGACCCCGACCTGTCCTGCCCCCATGCCAATGCTCCCCTCGGCTTGTCAGGCGCGGCTCTGTCTGTGCCCTGCTCCAATGCGGAGGTCCAGATGGTTGGTTGGGTTGGCATTTGTCGGGGCGTGTCCTCCAGTCCTGTGTCGTCTTTTCTCGTCGATGCGATAGTCCAAGGCCTAAAAAAGGGGCTGCCACTGTGCCGATGACTCGGCCGACCTGCCGCGCTGTTACCTCGTTATAATGTCGGATAGTACTGCTGCGCCATCTGTTGAACAAGGTTGAAGTTACTCTCGATCAAGCAGAGACTTTGCTGCGTTACCTGCCGAATAAAATTGAAGTTACTGCGAAAAGAATATTATTTGAAATATTAAAAAAAGAAAAGAAAAATATTAATAAAAGAAAAGAAATATTATGCGAAAAGAACGTTCGCGTTCGCTGCCGCTTCTTGAAAACGCTCGCACGCTCGTCCGCTGCGCACGCTCCGCTGAAGAGACGAAATGAGCGGGCGAGCGGCGCGCTCCGTGAACACGCTGGATGTCCCAGCGGGCCGCGCATGCGCAGTTGACGTCTCCGCTCGTTCGCTGGGCCCGCTGGCCCGCTGAGCCGCTCAACTATTACTCTCTTCTCTATTGCGCTTGCGGACAACGCTCATAGCGGCCGCGGAACGAAGACCGCATCCCTCGCTCCGCTACAAAGCCGACTGAGCGGAGCGTGACAGCGTGTCTACACAGCGTCACACGTGTCTACACAGCGTGTCTGACAGCGTCGTTTTGCAGCGGAGTTGATAGCGCGTCGCTCGCGTCTCGGCAAGACGCGCTAATCAAATGCGAAATCTACGCAGTTCCCTGCAGTATCTCAGAGCGTGAAATCTGAGCGGAGCGGTGTGTAAGCGGCGCTCTGCTAAAACTAAAGCCCCTCAATGTAATAAGTAGCGTCGCGCTTTGAAGAATGCCGCCTCCTCCTCGCATGCCCTGTCCGAGGTCGACGCCGCGTCGGTATTAGCTTAATGGCATCACGTGGGCCCTGGCGCCGCCGGGCGCTGGCTGCGTTTGTTTACGATCACGCTCCATCGTCATTTTCGCCTGATAAGCGTCTACCGACTGGCGAGGAGCGCACGTTGGTGCTGTTGCTCTTCCGTGTTGCTTCAGTTTGAGAATACGTCGAACTAAGTTTTGTGGCAAGTGCGACGTCGCTTCACGGCATTTTCCATAACCATGACTTTCCGTGCCTTCGGATGCCAAAATACTTGCAGCAAACGCAAGAGACTCTTCTCGATACCGTCCGGTAAGCGCGACGGTTAAGAAGAAAGACATGGATTCGTAGAATTGGCAGGAAGAACTTCAGACCAACACCCTCTACACGAATATGTGAGGTAAGTTGCGAGTACGTGTACTTTGGTGTATTTGGACGTGTATTCGGTGCGCTTAATCGTTTTGTACGCCTACAGGCTTGCATTCGCGGCCACGCGAGCCTTAGGGCATTACAAGCTACAAAGCCACCAACATGCGTGCTTGCAATCTTCTAAGCACGCGAGCCTTCGCGCGTGCTTAGAAGATTGCAAGCACGCATGTTGGTGGCTTTGTAGGTTGTAATGCCCTATCCACCATTCAGAGCTGCGGGTGTTTGTGCCCTCTGCCAGCCTTTTTACGTCATAGCTGATACGCGTCGCGAATTCACATGGTATGGACAGCGCGGATTATTTAGGTTACCGAGGGCTTGCTGGAGGCCAAGATGTTGACATTCGATCATAAACGTGTTATTTACACCAATTCGCAACAAGATCTTGCGACACGCGCTTGACAAATGTTACGTAGTACCTAATTGTAGCGCACGCGATACATTCGGAGTCATGGTACGGCGTTGGCGCTCGTCTAGGTGCTTAAAAAAGGTTTTCAAAACAGGAAGAAAAAAAAAAAAAACCTGCCGTCACTGAATTTGTATAACTCGCCTTCCAGAAATTCTATGCTGTACACGAAGTTACTTGAAGCTAGAAAGCAAACGCTCAAAGCGCAACGCCTTGCTAAGCGTGCATTCACTCTGCGAAAGGTCGTCTGCTGCGCTCCAGCGGTGTACGCGGCACCACTGTCGAGGAGGGAGCGCGAAAGAGAGGAGAAACGAGGAGGGAAGGTGGAGGAGGAGAGTGTCGCTACTTTTTTTATAGAGGGGCTTTAGCTAGTTTTAGCTAAAGCCCCTACTGGTGTTTATTCCTTATGTATAATAAACACCAGTAGGGGCTTTAGCTAAAACTGTCTATTAACACAACTACAGAAACTGCGCTATCGCACCGAACATAACCGAGTATAGATAGCGATATATGGGGATTATCGCGCGAATCACACTCGGTGATACTATCACTTTCCCGGTACGCAGAACGCGGCACATTGGATGATTGCAGAGGTTTTGCTGAACCAGCCAAAGCAGCGCGCACGCGCACTGAAATTGATCGTCCGAGAATACGTGCCATGTTGCGACATGATGCGATTGGCAATACATTTTTGAAAATTGGTGTGGTTTAGCTTTGGTTAACCCTGGTTGATAGCGGAAGCTTCACTGCTCTGGCTATAGGGCCCATTGTCGAGCTGTGGCCGAGGTGTGGTTTCGCAATGATATACAGACATGTTTGCAATGAATACAGTGTTTATTCACCATTTTTTTAAGGCCGATAAGGTCACTGCGGTGATCAGTAAAGTAGTGAGACTTGGTTGCAACTCGCAGCAGGGCCCAACTCTATTCGGGCATCGGCGGCAATGTCTCCTTTCAGGGCTCCGTAAAGGTCTAAATATAGTCCGACGTAGCGTGAACGCGCACACGTTATGTCACGTTGGCGAGAACAACAGAGGCTATAGTTCGACCGATGGTTCGACGTACTGGCGCCGCCAACGTAACCGGAGGCGCGGCCAATGCGCTCCGACGCGCCTGGCGTCCGATGACGGATGACGGACAAGTGCTCGCGCCTGCGAGAGAGAAACGATGGTATTCATAATAAACGCATCACTGTTTTGATGATGCCACGCTCAGCGGATACCAGTGCCTCCAAAGTCCCTAAGCGATTATGTCCCTATAGGCACCTAGGAGCTGCCATGACAACACGTGTTAAGCGGAAGTCACATGGCCCGCAGTGCCCCGCCGCCGCTGTACCTATAGCAATTGTAAAGTCGCTTCCGGGCGTCCGCACGAGGGGACGCGGGCGGATCGGAGGGGTGGATTCAGCGAGCTTGGGCCATAAACGAGCTGAGAGAAAAGTGGAGGTGCCACGCTGTCGTCACTGCGTCGTCGTCATGCCGCCTTGGTAGTGCTACCTCGTCGTCAGGCCTTCATCGTGGTCACAACGCCGTCGTGCTGCCATCGTCCTCACGCTGTTATGTCATCTACGTAGGCGATAACTTGTGCCGTCGTCAAAAACCGTTATCGACGTCAGAAGTACACTAGCGCGTCCATTTATGCGGTTTTCAAAGCGATTAGCTTACTTGGACGACTCTTATCTACGACGTTTCTGCAACATATTTTTTTTTATTATTACTACGTGAATTCGCAATGTGGTAGTGGCGGGTAGACAAAAACGAAAGCGACGTCGCAAATCGCGCATGCAAAGGCTGTTTGTAAAGGTCAATCGTTTCAAAGAGCTGCTCGGCGCTGGCACGTGAGAAGTGTGCGTGCGATTGTGGTTAGAACACCGGGTTTTTGCGCTGAAAGACCGAATTTCGAGCCAACCATCGGACACGTTATTCCTTTATTTTCGGCGCATGAATATTCGCCAAGACGGCGACGACAGCGGCGGCCGCAGCTGCGACAGACGGAGGAGGTCGGCAAGGTTCGCAAAGAAACATTCGCTTTAAGAAGAAAGGCAGGCTCGCACGTGCTACCTTACACTAAAGGAAGGGGATAAAGAGTCGAAAGTCAGCGAGAAAAAGAAGAGAGAAAGAGCACTAGTTGCGCACACATGCGAGGGTGCACATCGAGTTTAAAAACGTTCGCAGAGGCATGTCGACGTGGGGTATACTACGAATACTGTAGTAGCACTTTCATTGCTTTCTGCATTACCGCGCACAACCATGGTCCAAAGACCTTCGCTTAGGAAAGCTATAAGTCCAGCCGATGAGGTCCCCGCTAAACGTCGTATCGGGAACAAAGGCGCAAAAGTTGTTCAACGATACCTCCAGGTCCGTGGGAGTCACACGCGCCACCTATTCCAATGAGGAATCCTTTGTTAACGATACTCCGAGCCAGAGGTGGCACAAAAATGTCGAATCATGGTGGGAATATTTTGATGGTGCTTCCAACCGAAGTGTTCAGTACAAGATACTACATGAAGGCGATATTAAAACGCGAGTTTTGGTTTCGGAAAAGCAACGTATTCACGGCAGCGATTGTGGTAAAACTGTCGAAAAACCGCCGTGCTTTCCATCTGCCAAGAATCTCGCTCAGCACACCCGGAGATTCCGCTTTGTTGCACCGTTACCCCGTACGTAGCCCGCGCAACATGAGACGGGTCCGTGCGTGTTGCTATTTTGTCTTGTTGTCTTCCTTCTCGCCGGAACGCCCCGTCGTTCATGGTGACAGCGCGTTGTAAGCGTCATGCGACAGCCATACAAGGGGCCGATACGCGTCGCTCCTGTTTCAGAACCGAGGAAGTGGACAAGATTGAGAAAAGATGAAATATAAATTTCACCGAGCGGCGGCTCAAGCTGTGCGATGCTGAGAAAAGAAGATAAAGCAACGAGCGCGAAGGGCTCATGCCGTTAAATATTTTAGCGCCTGGCCGCCTGAGAACAGCCCATTTTGTTCGCACGTCGTCGTAACTCCAGATTAAAGGAGAGAGGACGGCCGAGATACACAACGTATCAGGATCTCATGAAGGGCAACGCCCTCTGTTCGGGAATGCGAAAAGGACGTAAAAGTGCTCGCGAGCAGGAGAGTTACGCGCCTCAGTTGTATAGGCGACTGAAGATAAATGAGAAGTCATTGTCTCTCCGGCATTGGAAAGTGCTGACAGAGTGCAAGTGTGAAGATCACAATGATTTTGTGAAGACAGGCAATGAGAAGATTCAAAATTGAAGCTGTTCCGGATTGCGCAACACCTGTTCCAGTGTGTGATCACGGAGTATTGATACGTACGTGTTGGCCATTTGCTATCGGCGATGATGCTGCTGACGCGCTTGTTCAGCAGACTTTACTGCTTGCAATAAAAGTGTTTCTGGGTCTCGGGCTCTGGCGGTCAAGGGGTGATGTCGGATACCGACGCAGAGTCCGAGACCCGCCGCAGGAAAAAGCAGCCGCTCGCGGACACTTCCGTGGGGCAGTCTGCGAGCACATCTGCCGAGGCCTCCCTCCCGGGCACAGCTGCAGCCGCGAGACGGTGCCCTTCACGAGCCTCGTCCGCGGACGATCCAACCAAACGATGGTTGCCGGAGTTCGAGCCTTCGCTGGGTTCTCCTCGGAACAACTGGACAGCAGTGCAGGCAGCATGTCAAAGTGACAGCGCTTGTCTTCCACGTCTTTAAGTGTTGAAGAGGAAATCGTGGTACAATTCAGTGAGCTTGTGCCGCCAGGTGATAATGCGACGGTGGGCGTGGAGTCGCCGATGGACTGACTGGAGCGCTTTCCGAAAGCGGCAAAGCTTCGTTCCATTTCGCAAAGGACTATAATTGCCAACCATCCAGACTTTTGAGTAAATGTCCCGTGTCAAGACTTGACCCAGCCGCAATCTGTGCTTTATTTTTGTACTGAATGCATAAAAAGGCATAAAAGAAACTGATTATTGTTTTGTAATGCAAGACAGCTCGTTCGCACACTATATATGTATATACATACATACATACATATATATATATATATATATATATATATATATATATATATATATATATGTATATACATATATATACGACGATCACCGGGGAACGCTGCGCGTGTTCAGCCATCTTGGCCATCTCTGTCTACAGTCCCTGTATATAAATCCTGTCCCTCTTCTATTTGACGCCCCGTCACACGCACACGCGCGCACACACGCGCACACGCACACGCACACGCACACGCACACGCACACGCACACACACACACACACACACACACACACACACACACACACACACACACACACACACACACACACACACACACACACACACACGTGTGTGTGTGTGTGTTCTGTTGCATCCTCACAGGCATAAAGGCGGTTTCGTGTTTGTCGTGATTCCAGTTCTCTTGTAGGCCCTAACCACCAGCAATACCATCCGTATTGGTAACTCTGTTAGTCAGGCAATTACACTGCACCTTTCTTGTAAATAGCGACACGGTAGGACTAAGAAAGCTTTTTTTTTTTTTTGTAGTAGGGATGAATGTGAATCTGCTGTTGCCTTAGTGAGCGAACAATTTAACGTAAATGTAGGAGGGTTAATGTTTACAAAAGAATTGCCTCGAAGTAGCACAATACAATTTCTAGACGTTTCAGGAGAACCACGTGTGCTTGCAGTAGTCCTAAAATCTTCAATACCGTTGCTAAACTTTCTCATCCAAGCATTCTAGAGTTGTAAAATACGGAAACGCTAAGTCCTCTCTCACCAAATCATGTGTGCACAAAATGAGCGCCAGCTTTAATGCGCAGGTCTATTTGAAGAACGGTGTCCTCACGTTGGAGAAGCCACTGTCGCGTAACGCTTAAAAACGTCCATCATTTCGTCAAGTTCTAACAATGTCGCAGAAAGCAGTAATACAAAGAGCCGTAAGTATTCCATATATACATCCATTCCTTATCGCGCAGGCTAAAGAAAGTGGGAAGTAGATACGGTGTTAACGTTGTTTTTACGGCTGTAAATAAGCTAGGCAAGATTTGTGCCGCCGTGCAGAGAAAGAATGCGCAGGTGAAAGACAAAAAGCGGACAGACATTTTCTTCGTAAAATACACGAACAAGTTTACGGACTGCCGTACTGGCGTGGTATATAGTGTTCCTTTCAGCTGCGGCCGCTTCTTCGTAGGGCGGACATGCCGATGTATTAATCAGAGATTATAGGTTCATAAAAAGTCGTTAACAAGAGGGTCGCCATCTAATGTTTCTTTGCACTGTCAAGATTCTAAATGCACGCCAAAATTCGACGAATGCGCTGTTTTATACAGGCACAAGAATGAAGAAACGCGTCTAATGGTCGAGGCTGGCATATCAACAGTAGTGGAGGCGCATGCGTGAGCCAGCCTTCGATTAACTTGCATAAAGAAGAAATGAAATGCCTAAACTGTTATATCTCGCGTAGGCCTGCACGTGTACCTAATGGACAGGTGGCGCTACCGCACCTGAGCATGCGCATATTAGTTTTGCGTCTACTTTCTTTTCCGCTCCAGTGCGCCCTTCAGTTGAGTCGGCGTTTGTGTTGTCTGGTTCTCTGCTCTTGTGTGCCGTGTCCGCACGCCTTACTTTCTTTCACGATGAAAACAACAGATAAGCCATGTTATTGTTGAATTTTGCATCCCCGAGGACTACCTCCTTGACTCGTTGAAAGCTTACTAGCGATTTCGAGAGACCAATTGAGAGTCAGACAAATTTGAAAACACCGCACAAGCAGGTAAATGATGTTTGCTTTATGTCTCCCGTTGCAATTGAATTTTTTAGGAATGTCCTGCTGCAGTCTAATGTCACGAATACTTTCGACGATCCAATTACATGCATGACAGAGGGGATTGATGCCAAAGTGTAGCCGTACCAAAGTGCCAAAGTGTAGCCAAAGTGTAGCCAACAGTAAGCAAAATAATGCGCGCTCAGAGAGTAAACATTACACCAACCGTTGATGCCGATGTTTCTAGTGGAAACAGCATGGTGGCACTTAAGCATAACATCAACCAAAACTAACGCGGCGGAGCAGCTCAGAATTAATCGCTGTTTCATTACTTTCAATTGTTGGTGTAGCTATGAGACGTAGAAATTAATCATACTAAGCCAACGTGCACAAATAAAACTAAAAGGCGAACGTAATGCCTTTTTTCATATTATGTCGATGGTAATCTACTGGTACATGCTAGTAATCTTAAGCATTTAAAGCGTGATGATAGCGCAGAAAATAGCGTGGCATACATATATAGAAAACGTGGGCTCGAAGGCGAATCAGAGGCTGGGATTCCTAAGGAAAATAGTGCATATTGCTACCACAATGAGAAGTGGTGTATCGTCGTTGGGCATCACCCGCCGAACACACACATATATATATATATATATATATATATATATATATATATATATATATATATATATATATCATGATCGTTTCGAAGTCTTTCGTAGACGTTGCAGGGGGAACGTACACAGTCGCGATCACCGTACCGTCAAAGCGTTTTATTAAAGACAACTACGTTAATCGCGGCGCGCACACAAGCGTTAACGCGCTCACGTGGTCGCCAGGGTGACCTGACCTGATCTCTAAAATCATAGGTACAAGGTAAATTTTTGAATGAGAAAAAGAATAATGAGAGGTATACAAAAATGCTAGAGAAAACATGTATAGTATACCCGATTAAATCGAGCAGGCTAGGTGACTATTAATCGCCGCCCCGTTTCAAAGGGGATGCCAATAAATCATCATCATCATCATCATAATCATCATCACGTTGTACACTACACTTCCGGTTTCCTACGGACGCAATATCCTGGAACCTAGCCTATAACAGCTTCGCTGTAAAAAAAACTAGAGCAAGCGACGCGAGATGTAAAGCTAATTGCCTACAAGACTTTTATCAGACCTATCCTAGGATATGCATCAGTCATTTGGTGCCCGTGCCCACATTAGGATAGTCTACCCCCATCAGGACAGTCTAAATAATAACTTAGCGAAAATTGAACGCCGCGCATGACGCTTCATATTGTCACGAGCGGCGATCCTGTGGTCGGGGCTTGGACGATGACGACGACGACGGCGTGGCTTCTGGTGTGCACGCGCTCTCCTGAACCATTGCTGTAGCGTTGTGCGCCTTACATTGTAAATATATCTATTGTATATATAATCTCCCCGTAACATCTTTGGTGGAGGTGCGGGGTAGTTGTTTTGCATACCGTCATAAAGAGTAACGGGTGCCATGGCCTCGAGTTCTTGACGGACGATCCTGGTGACGTTTTCTGGAGCTTGCGCTTGCCGAAGCGTGGCTAAACCTTCGCATGAGGACGTGGCAGCCGTATTGGGAAGTCGGTTGAAGCGGTGAGTGATACGTTGACTTTTGGCCTGCTCAAAACGACGACATTCAGCGATGACCGACTCCACTGTAGAGCAGTTCTTACACAGTAGCAGATTGAATGCGTCATCGGCTATGCCTTTCAGTACGTGTCCCACTTTGTCCGCTTCAGGCATGTCCTTGTCGACCTTGTGGTACATAGACAACACGTCCTGAATATACGATATGTACGGCTTTGTGGACGTCTGAGCACGAATTACGAGTTCCTGCTTGGCCGCTAGTTGTCGTCCGATAGGTCTCCCAATAGATCGCGTAATTTCTGCTTACAGACGTCCCAACTTGTCATATCTGCCTCATGCGTCTCGAACCAGAGTAGCGCAGTGCCCCGCAAATAGAAGATGGCATTCGCCAGCATCATGGTCGGGTCCCACTTGTTAGTGCGGCTGACGCGCTCATACATTGCCAGCCATGCATCGACGTCCACGCCGCTTGTGCCGTTGAATGTCCCGGGATCACGAGGGTGCAAGAGAATGACCGGTGACGGGTCTTGCTCACACTGGGTCGCTTGGTCGGTCATTGTGGTGGTAGCAACGCGCCGTCCGCTGCGAAGATCCAGTTCGCGCCGCCTCCAGAAAGTCCTGATGCCCGCGGCTTCACCTACCGTCCGAGTAGCCGACGGGAGTACACCTGCCGTGCTTGGAATGTGCACTGCGCGCATCACCATTTCTGGTCGCCACACGTGCTCTTTTTGCTGTTCTGAAGCAGTGCCCCCATGACCTCATGCTTGGAATCGACTTTCTGTCCACACACGCTGCCCTTATCGACTGCTCCGCGGGCCTTCTCCGGCTAGAACTTCCTTCGTGCTCCGACAACGTCGATGCCGGCCCACCCCGCCTACGCTCCGTGGAGTTTCTTCGACTGCCTCCACAAGCCGCGATATGCATCCAGCTTTCAGCCTTTCCGCCCTTACCCGACGGCGACTACGTTGCCTGCCCTATTCCTGAGGTCGCAATGACACGCAACGTCGCGCTCCCCTGTACGGTGGTGACAGTTACGAACAACGGCACCTCTTTTCCTATCCTCAATTTTGGCTTCTCGACGCAAGTTCTTCCTCGCGGTATATCACTCGCTCATCTGATCCCATTGGCTGGCCACACGGTTTCTGCCTTGACCACAGAACTTCCACGGGATTTTTCATCGCCGTCATCGCAGTCAGGTTCGTCCTGCGACCACTTCGCCCGCATGATATCAGGAGACCTCGCTCCTGCACAGTCCGCTGCCCTTCGCCGCGTGCTGGTTTCCTACCAGGATATCTTTGACTTTGGCGACCGTCATCCAGGCCGGACCTTCTGTCGTCACCCATCGCATTCATACCGGCGATGCGGGTCCTATTCACCGACGGCCTTACCGTGTGTCAGCTCCAGAGCGTGCTGTCATCCAACAGGAAGTGGACAAAATGCTGGGCAAGGGCATCATTGAACCCTCATGCAGTCCTTGGGCCTCGCCCGTTGTACTTGTGAAAAAAGGACAATAGCTGGAGATTCTGTGTAGACTACCGCCACCTCAACCAGATTACCAAGAAGGATGTGTATCCTCTCCCGCGCATCTTCGCTCTACTGTTTTGCGCCAGCTTCACGATGCACCGACGGCCAGACACCTAGGCGTGTCACGCACGTGTGATCGCATCCGTCGGCGCTTCTTTTGGCCTGGTCTCTACCGTTCTGTGCGGCAGTACGTTGCGGCTTGTGACCTCTGCCAGAGACGCAAGACTCCTGCCCTACTGCCTACTGGCAGCCTTCAGCCCCTCGATATCCCTGATAAACCATTTTTCCGGGTGGGACTCGATCTTCTAGGGCCTTTCCCCATGTCAACCACTCGCAATAGATGGGTTGCAGTCGCTACTGACTACGCAACGCGGTACGCTGTTACACGAGCACTTCCCACCAGCTGTGCTACCGATGTAGCCGATTTCATTCTTCATGACGTCATCCTGCGCCACGGTGCTCCTCGTCAGTTAATCACGGACCGCGGCCGCTGCTTCCTGTCTAAAGTAGTCGACGATATTCTTCGTTCTTGCTCGACCAATCACAAGTTCACCACTGCGTACCACCCACAGACAAACGGCCTTACTGAACGCCTCAACCGTACTCTCACAGATATGCTTGCTATGTACGTGTCTGAGGACCATATAGACTGGGACATTCACTTGCCTTTTGTGACCGCCTACAACTCTTCTCGTCACGACACAGCTGGCTACTCACCTTTTTCATCTACTGTTTGGCTACGACCCACCATTGCCTATGGACACCATGCTTCATCCTCACGCAGACACATCCTTTGCCTATGCTCGTGATGCTCTTGCCCGTGCTGACATCGCCTGCCAGGTTGCCCGCGATCGCTTGTCGGCTTCACAGGTCAATCAAAAATGTCTCTATGACCGCCGACACCGGGAGGTGAACTTCCCTCCAGGATCGCTCGTCTTGCTATGGTTCCCGTCACGTCGCGTTGGCCTATGCGAAAGACTCCTCTCCCGTTATGCTGGCCCTTACCGTGTCGTACGCAAAGTCACTAATGTGACCTATGAAATCGCTCCGCTAAATCCAAAGTCAGCCTCTGCAACAATCGCGACTGACATAGTCCATATTTCGCGCCTTAAACCTTACCACTCTCGGCCGGGGCCCTAATTGCACCGGGACGGTGCTTCTGCCGCCGGCGGGTAATGTCACGAGCGGCGATCCTGTGGTCGGGGCTTGGACGATGACGACAACGACGGCGTGGCTTCTGGTGTGCACGCGCTCTCCTGAACCATTGCTGTAGCGTTGTGCGCCTTACATTGTAAATATATCCATTGTATATATAATCTCCCCGTAACAATATGCTCTAGATACCAACGTACACACTCAGTCACACAAACGTTGCCAGCTTGCGAACTAGAACTGTTAGAGACGTGTGAAAAAAAATTCAGAGCCCTTTCACTACTATGAAGATGTAAGCCAGCAAAGCTGTGACTATGGTGGGTCTGCTATAGTGAATATATATATATATATATATATATATATATATATATATATATATATATATATATATATTCATTATTGCCCATAATGAGCGTCTTCGGTATGTTCGTGAAACAGCAAGGACACCGGCGTCTTGTTCTGACAGCGAGTCGGACAAGGACACCGTCTCTTGTTTTGACAGCGAGTGTCTGCGCTCATCGAGTGAGATAGATGTGTTTACGTTGGTCTTTGTGCGCGTGACACTATGCTTGTTATATTAGTTAAAAGCGAATGTTTACGAGTTTATATGGCCAATAAAACTACTATCCTTACTTCGTATCGCTGTCTACTAATTTGCTATGGCAATCGACTGCTTCGCCTTTCGGGCGAAACTGCGACCTTTTAAGCGAAGCTTTATAGGCTCACAAGTGGCGGCGGTGGTGGTGGTGTCACGCTGAAAAGTGGGCCGATCCTGGCGAATGTGCAGAAATGGTCCAAGCTCAATGGCACATGCCAGGGACAAAAAAGGAGAGAAAGAAAGAAAGAGAGAGAGAGATACAGAGAGAGAGAGAGAGAGAGAGAAGAAAGAAAGAAAATCACCACGAAGGTCAGATATACACACAAGATTCGCATACTCCCGTTTTCTCAACTCTCGGGGAAGGGCTGCATCCTCATAGATCCTCATCAAAGCTCTGCTTTCGCGCTCAACTTATCACAACGGGAGCCAACTTTTGCTTGTCGTCTATGGCTTGGAGTATATAGCGTTCACTAATGCCTCCTTCTTCGTCGGAATGGCCAGAATTCGAGAATGTGAAGTTTGTGAAAGCAAGGAGGCGATTGCGCACCATTTGTGTGATTGTTCTCGTTTTAGTGCCCAAAGAAAGGTCTCACTCGACAAGCTCGGCAACAGTCCCCTAACGGAAAACAGAATTGTTGGACCCTGCGTGATCGCACCCAACTGCAGCCCAAGTTGCAAGTGTGCTTTTTAAGGCATTTGGTCTGAATGAAAAGAAATGCAGGCATTTTCAGTTCTTTCAAAGTGCTTGTGCAGACAGATTCTCTCGATATATTTTGTCCCCGTCTTTTCTACCTTTCCCCATCTATTAGTGCAAAGTAGCCAACTGGACTGTTAATCTAGATTAGAGCACTGCACGGGCCGATATTTTTCAGCCCGGGCCCGGCCCGGGCCCGTTTTCACGTTGGGCTGCCCGCCCGAGCCGGATTAAAAGCTTTATGGCAAGACCCAGGCCCGGCCCGGAAATAATCTACGTTACCAGCCCGGCCCGGGCCCGCCACCCCTTTATCTTAGGCCCGAGCCCGGCCCGAGCCCGGCTCGAAACCGGCCCGACACCAAAAAAGACATGTTTTTCGGAGTTGAGACGTGCGAGGATAACTCGCTGCACGTTACATGCATACCACCAGAAAGTCCGAGCCCGACCAGGGCCGGGCCCGCGTAAAAAAAAGCCCGAGCCCGGCCCGGGCATGGGTCAAAAAGCACATGCCGCGCCCGAGCCCGGCCCGAGCCCGTGAAAAAACTGCCCAAGCTTTCGGGTAAGCCCGAGCCCGTGCAGTGCTCTAAACTGGATAGCTTCCTTTTTTTTTTTGACAATCTTTTTTTTTTCTCTACGAGGCTGTCGATGACATGTCTGACTTTTCCTTATACTATAACCTGGCCAACAACATATGCGGGCGTTGATTTAACTGACACCAGCTGTTTATTCACCAGCACTCAGTGCTTTTGGCTAGGATCCAATTAAAGCGCTCAATAAGATTCACTTACCACCTTGTGTAAACTCTGATGAGACCTGGCGAACTCTGAAAAGTCTCTAACACAAAACAAAATGAGCCCGTTTTCTTGCACTGCCCTGCGCGTCGGTGGACCTGACTGGTGAGAACGATGGGGACGAACACTCATGCTCACTCACATACACACGCTCATCTCTCTTGGTCGCCGTATAACGCGGCCATGAGAGATGAGACGCACGCGCACGCGCACAAGCGCACGCACACGCACACACGCACAGGTGATAGCCGTGGATACATTAACTGAATCAAAGGTGTGAAGGAGAAGAGTGACAGATGTATGTTTCGAAGCCTGTTTGGGTTTTGGCCGAGATAAAGATAGTCGGCAGGCGGTCATCTGTCCCGCCCATAGCGTGTGGCGACGTCTGAATAAGAAAAGTTTCGAAAGAAAGGTTTTCTTATCCTCTCGATGAGCAGTGGGCTCAGCGCGCTCGTTGGATGCTTTACTCTCTGCGTTAAGATTACGTTGAGAGAGACACACTCACAGAGAGTGAGAATGTATATTGACCCTTTTCGCGGAGCAGTTTGTTTTAGAGAAACGAGATGGCGCTCCCGGCGGCGCGCCATACCTCTCCTCAGCGGCCGCGCACGAATACGAAACCATTACCGCTTCTACCTTGCTTCTGTGCGATCAGCTGTCGGAAATGCAACTGAGTTTTCGCTAACACACTGTTCTCCACTCATGCTAGATTGAATCATGTGGATTGAAGACGTGTGCAGTAGTTGGCTGCAAAAATAGTGACTGGCATGTTAAGGAATAGAATGAATCTGTGTGGCAAAGTTCGCGGACCGCTGCTGCAACTGTCCGAACGTGTTTTCCGCACTTTGAGATGTAAGGCTTTTCTCGAGGATACAGAAATTTGCTCATCCGCCAGCCAGCCTTGTATCGCTAACCTTCAAAGAAAGGGCTTCATCCCCAGAACGTCGGCAAGAGTGAGTACCACTCGTTAAACAATGGCAAAGGAGTGAGTAGCGCCGCTTCCTGTCATAGTAAGTTTCGCGCACGTTATCTAAACACATCTGTCCCAAATGGCAGGAAAACGTACGCCCACCCTATCGCCGACGTATCAAGAATAAGTGAATGGGTGCAGACTTGAATATATGCGCAGTGTATAGGCACAATAAATGACGGACTACACCTATGGCGCACGAATGGTCGAAGCTGAATGTTTCGTGACGATCCACAAGAGTAAGCGAGTTACTAGCTGTAATATATCTGCTACAAAGTATTACAATGTACAAACAGCTACGTTTCAAGCCTTGTGCGCAGCAAGAACAAATCTATCGGAACTGAGCACACCCGCGAGCGATTAGGCAGGAAATAATCAGATAGTGGCCGCACCGAGGAACTTCACTGAGTCAGAAACATACAAGCCACTGCTTCAAAATATTTGCCGAATAAAGAACAAAGAGCAAAACACACTAATTCTTACTGAATTCATAATCGGAAAGCTTGGATAGCTTGGAATACATATTTAGCCCCGCTTTTAGAACAAGCACCATATGTGCTGCTTCCGCCGTTTCAACATAGCAAGCCTTAATCAGCTCTGAAAGCGCTTTTGCATGTTCTCTGAAGCTATGATCAAAGCTTCGTGTCGTCCACCTAGTCACCGTCTACGATATCTCCGAAAAGAGGTTTTTTAAGCCGCACCAGCGTCATACACTTCCATTGTAAACAAGGAGGCAACGGAGTCAGTTGATGCAAGCAATGGACGCGTCACCACGTGATCAAACATGTCAGCGCCCACGTGATCGCCGCGAAAAGGGTCAATAGAAAGACAGGGAGGTGAACCAAAGGTACTTCTAGTTGGCTGCCCTACACGAGGTGAGGAGGTAAGGGAGAGAAGGACAGGAGCACGTACGACGGTATTTTTAGTATTCCCAGGGCGTTTTTCTTGCTTGCGTAATGAGGAGACGAAGTAATTACAGCATTCGTCAAATGAGTGTAATGACTGCTTGCTTTAGGGAGCAGCCAATGATCTTTGTCTCTGAAAATGCTCAAGAGTCCAGTCGTTGCAACAGCGTTCGAGGAATGTCGCGTTTATAAAGTGTCTTAACAAGTACAAATAGTTCTACAGCTCCAACACACTATTCAGAATATGTGAAGCGAAGCGAGCGGGTAATGAAATGCTATAAATTTGACCATTTCATTACTGCGTCTCTGGCGCAAAGAAAACTAGCGCGCGTTCATGTGGTCTGGCGTACCCGTTGCAATGTGAGAACTCTTAATGTTTGTTTACCCTGTGCCACTGGCTCATACCCACTGGCCACGATAGATGGATGGAATAAACTTTATTGAAGTCCTGCAGATCGTGACTCATCACGAAGCGGGCCGCTCCCACGTAGGGACCGACAGGCCAAGCCTCTCGGCCGCATCGCGGGCCGGCTGGACAGCCCAGCCCAGTCAGCCAGAAGCGGGCTGCGGAGGGCCGCATCCCACCTGGCTTCGTCGTTCCTTGATAGAGCGTGATCGGGCACACCGCCAGAGCATGTGTTCTAACGTGGATATCGCGTCACACTCGCGGCAAGAAGCATCAGTATAAGTATCGGGGTGGATCTTATGTAAAAGGAAGGGATTAGGATAAGCGCACGTCTGCACGAGGCGTAGTGTTAAAGCTTGTCCCCGCTTAAAGTTAAGCTTAAATGTTAGATTATTCTTTCACGATCACAGCCATACCATTCTTAGTGCAAACAGATGTTTAATAGGCGAGAAAATAGAGAAAAACTGAAGGATATGTGCTGACGCCCTTTCGAATTTCCCGCACTACACGTTCTGACGTCGGAGATTACAAATGCAGGCCGGTCGCGATTGGTCGAGAGCGATTTAGCGCTGTTAATAAAACGCAAAATGAAATACACCTTAAACGTACATAAACAGCATTTGCCAACTTTTTAAACCGTTTTAAGCGAGGAAGTACAAGTTTAGCACAAAATTAAATAAGAAAAAATGGCATGGCGATACATTCGGCCGTGATAGTTTCGTAGTTTCGTTTTTGGTCAATGCATCGTCGCGCGCGCCTGTTCCGCTCTACGGTGTTTGATTGCGTGGCTCGAAAAACGTTGACTTCGCGGGAAACAGCCAGAAAATGCCTCGTGTGTGTAGTGTTGAGGGCTGTATAAATGGCCCAAGGCGCTTGCTCAGGGGCAGCGGCAGTGTTGACTCGATTGTGTCCTTTCATGTGGTGTCGCGCGGTCAGCCCCGGCTCCCCGGCGTTCGCAATGGCTCAGTGCTCTACCGATGATAAAACGGCAAAAGAGTCAGATAAACCGATGGTGTGCTCTCTGCATTTCTCGCCCTCGGATTATGTGTATAACCCTGCCCTCGGAAAGTATCTTGGCGTGCCCCAGAGGCCAGTCCTTTCTCGAGCAGCTGTTCCCTCAATGCGGCCTTTATCAAACCCCCTTCCGGTGCCCCTGCAGCAGGAAACTGGCGGCTCGGTGAGTGCTGAATGTCATCAAATAAAGCCACGAAATAACCATACCGAGTACGTGCGCAACTTTCTACGCTTGTTCTGTCGGGAACATCGTCGCCTGGCGGACCGGACGCTTCGCCTTCCGTCGACGAAAACGAAGCTCTCCGCCGGCGCGGCCGGCGGCTCACTGCCATCGCACGCGGAAACACCTACCGCTCGAGCACGGAGGATCATTTCGCGCTCCGTTTCACTGAATATCGCTGAAATGCAGTCCTGCTTCCCTGGCGAGCTCTTCGTTGCAAGGTTCAGCTGCAGCAACGGTATCCATCGCGGCGAACGCAAACGCAGTGACCATGCATGCAGCCATGATGCATCCAGTGCCTCGGCCGTTTACGCAAGCGGTGACGTATCATGGCGCATTCTGATTCGCCGAGAGCAATGAAATCTGTGACGACACTGCTTCAGCGCCAAATCTGGGGTGAGAGAAATTGAGGAAGAGATATTTGGTCTTTGTTTACGAACTTCTCCGCTAATAACTCATATTTTTGCACCCAACAAAAACTGCATGCATTCCTGAAGGTCCCTCTTTTATTCCAGCTGAACTTCCTGTTTCTCTTTAGTGTCCCTTTAAGTTTCGGGTGTGGAGTGGCATAAGTCCTACGTCCGAGATGGTAAGCTCGTTGTAGGTGGAGGGGGTATCCCGATTCTCAACGGAGTCGTCTATGGAGCGTGTCGGAGCCGCGCGGTAGGCAAGTTCTCGCGCAGCCCCGTGAGCCAGCTCGTTGAGATTGGGGGGAGCAGCCTCAATCCGACCCAAACCAGTAGATAAAATGATGTGTAATCGTTTTGCCCACAAGTAGTTTGAGGACCTGCTTCGAGATGGTGCCCCTTTCAAATGACCTGACCGCAGAATGGGTGTCACTATAAATAGCATCTCTGGAGTCATCTAATAAGCTGGTCACGATGGGGATGGAATTAAAAGACGATTAGTAATTCTGTGAAAACAATTGACATAATGTAGGCTTGTATTTCTTATTCTTTTGTACTCATTTTGAATTTATTCCCCGGTGCATGGCCAATCCGCCATTGTGGGTACGTGCCACAGTATGGAAACCATCATCATAATCAAGACATTGCGATCATCTTAAAGAGCTGGTTGGAGTTGGCACGATATAAGTATACGTGTGATGGTGGCCTACGTATACTTCTAACGTGGCCTCGTTCGCTCCATGTTACTGAAATTTTCACGCACGCAAAAAGAGCACGATGGTTTCTTCCTTTCTCGTGCTATTTCACACCCAATACTACAATCATTCATACAAGTTTCATCCCAATATTCCGAGCGGCCTTGTTTGTGGGGTTTTATGTATGAAGGATATTTCGCTGTGCAATTCCTCTTGGTTCGGTCTTCTATTGGATATCTCTACACAATGTCGAGAAAACAACTATATAAAGATTTAATATCAGCGATTTTCTCACCTCCCCTTTACCGTTCTACATTCTCTAGCCTGCCAGGCCATGACGCACTTCTGCGAGTCCGCAAGATGCCTTGATCTCCACGTGCAAGATCATTTCTCTTCAAATTACACAGTGCAACGCTACCCGTGAAAACTTGGTTGCAGAAAAAAAAAGCATTTTATTGCGATAGCAATTATATGGACACTCCAAGCGCATCTTTGCAGTCGCCGTCGCCGTGAGGTTCCGTGTAAAGTCCAACGACGATGAAATCGTCGCAGCGCGCCGTACGCTGTGTGTGCGAGTGAAAGCGTGCGACGGTGAGCCGGCAACCGCAGCTTAATCTCGTGCATGCGAGAGAGGAAGGCGGCCGGAAGCGGGCGGTCTTCGTAGGCGCCTGAGGCACGCGGGGGGAGGCGAGGGTGACGGGGGGGAGGGGGGTCGTTCTGCTCCCGCGGCTGCTGCTCACGGAGCTGCCGCGCGGGCGCATATCTTGAAAGCAATCTGCGATGAGGACGAAGTACATGCGCCGACTGCCGGTAGCTTCGTATAAGCTGCGCTTTCGACGTTTAGTTCGTGTTGAAGCGAGAGACAGCGCGAAGGTCAATTTGCTCGCTGCCGCTGGCGCGCTTTCTCACTCCAGCGTTTTGACGAGTTTCCGCGGTCATCGAGCGAGATGTGTTCATGTTTACCTGTACGCGCGTGACACCGTCTTTTTTGTAATTACTGGAAATTGTCACCTTTGTGATGTACCCGAAACTTTAGAGCATTGCTTCATGAGTTGTAAAAGTGTAATATTGTTTTAGGATGTGCTTCAAAGGACTCTTAAGAAAGACTTTATTTTGAATCGACATACCATCCTATATTTGGTTGCACCCCACAAAGAAGATGTGCCATTTGATGTTTTTCTAATCGGACTACATAGCTTATCCCTGTAATTGCCACAGTTCCACGTCAAGGAAAATCGGAAGAAATTGTTGACAATTATTTCTGGCCATGGACAGTACATCATAAAAAATGTTTTTAAACTGTAACTTCATTACTGTACTAATTTATTCACGAATGGCTTGTTACACAGTCCACAGCTGAAATTTCACTCCAGCATATTAAAAACGCAGCTATGGGCTTTGTATTACGTGTCCCGCACTTCAATCAGCATTTTGACGCATCCAACTCAGTGTAGCATATATGATACGTTGGGCATCACAGGACTTTATGGAATACACCGCATGTTGGACCGAAACACCGAACCCATTGCTTCGTCAAATTTCAGTATACTCAAATGATTGGCCAATTGAAGTACATGTACGACTAAACAGAGTTTCAAACCGGACTGGTATACCACCTCTTGATAAGTTGCCTGTCATCGCCCCTTTGTAAGCTCAAAATTACTTGTAGTTTTTTTGTGGTGCATAGCGCGCACACCGTGATTTATAGGTCCCTTCTAGGCCATCAGTATGTGATGTGTTGGCTAGTGGTTGTGCGTTTCTCGCATACAGTGTTATACATTATGCAATACATACCATGTAAGAAAAAAAAAAGCGATGGTGGCCAAATGGTTAGAGCATCGGGCAGCTGTGTTTGGGGGCCCGAGGCTCGATGCCAGCGCCGGGCACTTAGTTCAGATTTTTTTTAAAAGTGAGCTCTTTAGCAAGACAGCAGCAGCAGCACCCAGCCAGCAGCCACGGTAAGAACATTCCCGGAGGGTTCGCGAAGGAAGATTCGCCTTGAAACACATGTTTTCGAAACACAACTGTCTTTTCACAGTTGCGCAAGTCGCGCACAGTCTGTGATTTAAATGAGGTAAGAACAGGCCTTCATTAAAGGCACCGATAGCCAGAGGATGCACAGCCAATTCGCATCGCTGCGGGAGGGGTATGATGTCATTTGCAGCTTTAACAAATAAATGATCAAGTATTTGGAAGGAGGCAAGGAAGAGCACTTCATTGCATGACGGCTCCTGACAAGGACTTGCATGGCAAGTCCTTGGAGGCGACATTCCGAGACACTCGGGTGTTTGTAGTAAGCTTGCATTTTGGTGTGAGCTAGCAAACGAAGACCTCTCGCAGCATCCGTTCTTACTGAGAGTGAGCGGATTCCTCGGGCTACTTTCGTGGCTGACCGTGCAGCATCATCAGTACAAACTGAAACTTAAGGCAAAATGACAATTTTTTTTTCATTTCCGTCCTTATCGGGCCTATTTACAACATAAGCACAAACTATGGGTCTGGAAACATTTTAGCGGTACTTGTATTGATCATATAATTGTCTATTAGAGCGAAAGCTCTACTACGCCATGTGTCGCAAGGTCATACATCGCGTCGCAATGACCGTGAGCCGCCGGGGCGCAAGTGTGGCAGGTGTAACGTCACGCCGCGTGATCTGCTGCGGAGAGGCGTCGCAGCTGCGCTCGTTCGGAGCCTCGCCTTCGTGGTACCACGTGACTAGGCGAGGGTATAACGGCTGCTTCGCCGGCGCTTGGTCGCTCAGTTTCACCACGGATGGCGCGCTGGCTGGGCCGTCTGTGCGTGTGCTTCAGCGCAAGCGACAGGCTGAACCCAATCATCCAGTGGATATAGCTAAAGCCCCTATATATAAAAAGTAGCGCCATTCTTAGATCTTGCCGCCACCGCGCTCACCCCGGCGTTTCCTCCTTGCCGCCTCCTGTCGCCCCAGCCTCCTCCGCTCCCCCATTGGCCAATCCGTGTCACGTGGAAGCACGCGCTGCGCTTTTGTATATTATTTTCTTTCCAACGCGCTCCGACTGCCATTCTCGGGCCTGGGCGACGAAAGTGCTGTACGCACAAACGGATCAAACGTGTTAGGGACAAGAACTTCGTTGTGATAGCATGCTGCTGCGCCTTAAGTTGCCGCAACCGACAAGGCGAGGGCAAAAGGCTTTTTTTGTTTACCATCCGGCGTGCGCAAACGCTTGCTGCACACTTGATATTTGCGCCGTCTCGCATCGTCGCGTTGCTACTTCCAAAACGGCATTATTAAGACCAGCTACTGACTGACGAAGCAAAATCGCGCCTCAAAAACTTCTACGCAGGGCGCGATCGAAGTTTGGTAGCGCGTTAGCTGTCGTCTGCCACGGCAGGCCCGACGCAGGCGGCGCCACTGTCGATATCGCGCCTCGATCGCGCTGGTCGCGCCGAGCGCGATAGTGGAACAGAGGAGGAGGGAAGTGGATGGCGCTACTTTTTATATATAGGGGCTTTAAATATAGCTAGACGGCAGGCTGCGAAATCTCAAGCAAAGGCAAAGTTGGCTGCTGAAACACCGGAGCAAAGGGATGCCATATTAGCAAGAAGCTTACCAAGCGCGGAAGCGTGCATTAATGAAACACTGTGTGCATATCTTTGCAAAACCAAGCCAAACAGACCTTTCGCTCGTGATAACTAGTTTTACAAGTTAAACCTCAGCCATTCTTTTTTATACCGGAGCTGTTAAGCTTTTTTGAGGTTTGTGCCCATATTGGATTTTCAGTCTAAAAATGTCGTTTTCCCGTGTTTTGTCCTAGCCTTATTTTCTTTAGCCGCTTATTAACACAAACACTGCCGTTGCAAAGGCTGTTATTAACAACTTTGCAGCAGACGAGAGCATCACTTTGAGAAGGGCTCAAACTGTGTGACGTGAATATACACTTAAATTTGACGTAGCATACTTGTGCACTCACGTCACGTGTTCAGGCGTCATCATCGATAAACTTGAATGCTCAGGCGCAACTTCGATCTAGCATGTGGGGCTCATTTTGTACGTTCAGGAAAGGTTCACCACGCTCCCTCATGCCTATACTTTTTTTCTGTATTGTATTGTGCAATACCGAAAGGAAGCTAATGGTCCTATAATTATTCAGTTCTTTAGCGTCTACGCATTTATATATTATTATGATGTTGGTATTCTTCTAACTCTCTGTACTCCTAAGTCCCTAGGCCCCGCAAACAATGGGTCGCAAGTATTTCAAGAATATTCTATCTTTGACAAAATCTGCTGTTACGACATCTTCTCTTGCTGTGCTTTTTCCCGGGTGACATTATACGCCGCCAACTCGCATCGGTTGTAGTGCTGTTTGTGCGTTCAGCAGCTGCTGGTGTCCATCGACGATGCGCAGCTGCATTTTCGGCGCGCCGCGCTTCGCGTTCCTTCTCGTTACTCTGGCGCGTCTTTCGCACCGTGCTTTGGCACGCCTTCACAGTTTAGTTCTTCCAGCACGAATGTAAACACCGCGAAGCCCTCGGGAATCTTAAGACAGCCGTTCGTGGAGGCAGGAATCGGGAGGTTTGGCCGATACAGAAAACATGGAGTTTCATACGCAAACTACTAGAAGGAACGGTGGCGCTAGTGTCTACGGCAGCTGGTGGTTGGAATGGTGATCAGTACATGCATTTTCCTAAACTTCGTCCTCCTGCCTTCAAACAGCTTTGCGGCTGCAAATTGTTCCTTTTTTAACAAAATATTGCGTTATAAACGGAACACATTCGCAATGATTCTGCATGTGCGCACAGTATCATTGCTTTCTGCGTTTAAAAATTTTTAATTCCTTCGTAACTCAGGCCGATCAAGGCAGATAAAACGCAGTGTATAAATCCGCCAGAACGTCTGAAGCCACAAACACGAAGGTCATGCAGTATCAAACATCGTTCCTATGTTAGCTGAACCTTCGCAGCGCCAGAGTTCCCTCTAGTAATTTTAGAAGGAAACGTCTACGCGCGAAACTACCTATCTGACTAGAGGCTCTGATAGAAGAGGCACTTCCGTTCAGCAGTGCTTCGACGGGAGCTGCTTGGCGTATCACTGCACTGCTAAGGTTGCACACAGGGGGACACCGGCACGAAACGGACAAGCACCGTGTCAGTTTTAGGTTTGTGTCCCTGCGTGTGCCATCTAAGCAGCATCCAACCACGCACCATACAGTCAAAGCATTTCCGTTCCTACTTAAGCTCCTATTGCCGGCTGTTGCCAGGAAAAGCGTCGCGTCACATGTATCATCATCAGCTTATTTTTGTATATACCGCAGGACGAAGGCCTCTCTCGGCGATCTCCAATTACCCGTGTCTTGCGCTAGCTGATTCGAACTTGCGCCTGCAAATTTCCTAACTTCATCACCCCACCTGGTTTTCTGCCGTCTTCGACTGCGCTTCCTTTCTCTTGGTATCCATTCTGTAACTAATGGTCCACCGGTTATCCATCTGACGCATTACATGACCTGCCCAGCTCCATTTTTGTCTCTGAATGTCAATTAGAATATCGGCTATACCCGTTTGCTCCCTCATCCACACCGCTCTCTTCCTGTCTCTTAACGTTTGACCTAAAATTTTTGTTTCCATCGCTCTTCTAGCGGCCCTTAACTTGTTCTCGAGCTTCTTTGCTAACCTACAAGTTTCTGCCCCATATGTTAGCACCGGTAGAATGCAATGATTGTGCACTTTTCTTTTCAACGACAGTGGTAAGCTCCCAGTCTGGATTTGGCGATGCCTGCCGTGTGCACTCCAACCCAATTTTATTCTGTAAATTTCCTTCTCATAATTAGGATCCCCTGTGAGGAATTGACCTAGATAAACGTACTCCTTTACAGACTCTGGAGGCTGACTGGCGATGCTAAATTCTTGTTGCCTTGCCCGGCTATTGACCATTATGTTTGTCTTTTGCATATTAATCTTCAACCCAATTCTTACACTTTCTCGATTAATGTCCTCAATCATTTGCTGTAATTCGTCGCCATTGTTGCTGAATAGGACAATGTCATCTGCAAACCGAAGGTTGCCGAGATATTCGCCGTTGATCCTCACTCCTAAGCCTTCCAAGTCTTAGAGCTTGAATACTTCTAAGCAGGCAGTGAATACCATTCGATAGATTGTGTCTCCTTGCCTGACCCCTTTCTTGATAGGTAACTTTTCTACTTTACTTGTAGAGAACCAAGGTAGCTGTGGAATCTTTGTAGATATTTCCCAAGATATTCACGTATGTCTCCTGTAATCCTTGATTACGCAATGCCTCCATGGCTGCAGGTATCTCAACTGAATCAAATTTCTTTTCATAATCTATGAAAGCCATATAGAGAGGTTGATTGTACTCCGCAGACTTCTCGATTACCTGATTGATGACATTGATGTGATCCATCGTAGAATATCCTTTCCTAAAGCCAGCCTGTTCTCTTGGTTGACTGAAGTGTTGTCCGGATTCTGCTGGAAATTATCTTGGTGAATATTTTATGCAGTACTCAAAGCAAGCTAATGGGCCTATAATTTTTCAATTCTCTAACGTCTTCCTTCTTATGGATTAGCATAATGTTGGCAATCTGCCAGTTCACTGGTACACTTGAAGTCGTGAGGCATTGCGGATAAAGGGCCGCAAGCTTTTCAAGCATGATATCTCCTCCGTCTTTTATTAAATCGACTGTTATTACGTCTTCTCCAGCAGCTTTTCCCCAGGTCATGTCTTGCAAGGCTCTTCTAATTTCATCGCTTTTATACAGACGGACTAAAACGTTTTGGGGTCGTTTCTCGCAATTATAGTGCGTACAATAATAAAAAAAAACATTCACTTTTTTTAGGATTTCATACAATGTAATGTTGAAATCATCTACGCACGGGACCATATGGGAACAGATAATGAATCCAAGGAAAATGCCGATAACTTATTTGTAGTTTTAATTGAAGTATAGAAATGATAAGGCTAAAGGGAAATGAAAGTGGACGAAGAAGCAACTTTTCGACGAGGAAGTCGTCTTTCCGTCCACTTACATTTCCTATTAGCTTATCATTTCTGCATTTAAATTAAATCAACAAATGCTTTCCTTGAGCTCAATATCCGTTGGCTTCATGTAGCTGTGATTACCAAAAATCAGAGCCCTCGGTTTCCCTTTATTTCGTTCTGTACACAGAGAAGCGAGCCTCATTGTCACGCTTTAAGAGCAGAAGCCCAAAATCCAGCAATGACGTCGGAACAAGTGCGATCCGCTGCCGCCAGGACGCAACTAGTTTCGCTTGGAAGTATAGGACGCCCATACCAGCTACCCTTTAGTGAGCTTCCTGCTAAAATAAATTTCTACGGAAAGAGCTTTGCTCGGGCGGGCAGGAAAGCCTTTGCATGGGATGAAAACTAGGAGACAGGCTGTTTCTCAGCCATGGTGTATCGTGCTGACTTGTGTTCAAGAAATGACTTTAATGGCCTTTTGCTCTTCCCTTTATTTCTCAATGGCTGTTTTTTCGCTGTTATTGCCATGAATTAGAAGCAAGAAACACTTTTAGGTACCTGAGAACGTACATATTTTGGTTGTTGGCGAAATAATGGTTTCGATATCCGGGAAAAAGGTTGAATTATCCAATGGAAGTCCAAAGCAAAACGCAACCTTTAAAGCACGGAAGGAATTCCTCATGAAATTAAATGTTCCCTTTTCCGTGCTGGCGGATTCAAGCGCTTCCTTTATCGCTGGCAATAGAAATTTCTCATGATCGCTAAGGCTTGCTTCTACCCGCGACGAAGAAGGGGACGAGCTAGTAATTCTGCCCACGATGTGATGCCTGGGCTAAGGAACGTGTTTCATGTCCTCTCTGACATGCCCGTTTGCCTTGTGGAATGTCGTTTCCAATGGCCGTTTGAATGCTTGGCGAAATTGCAACCGGCTGTTCACGGGTAAAAACGAATGTGACGCCTGCCAGCGCACATCTACGTTGACATGACGGATGTCTCCATATTACGAGGAAACCTTAATGATTGGAGCCGACAGGAGCGGATAGCTTTAAAGGTTGATAATGGTGATTAATTACGCATTGTGTCTCTGATACCATTTAAATACGAGAATGCCTTTTGTATTATCAGAGTGCACATACCGCCGAAAAGCTGCAAATTTTGAGCTTTTGATCAAAATAAGAAGCTAATGCTCGTGCTGCTTTTGTCGCCTCATGATCGGTGCGTTTGGTCAAATGCATACCGTTGTTAGAACAGCGCAGTGGTTATACACTGATTCCTATCCTGTCTCTTCTGCTAGCACTGCTTTTATGTGATCATGAACCAATCAGACCGCCAGTCAATTTTTGCCAAATTGTTGTGGTTACCAACGTCTTGCATATTAGTGCGCTCATCTAAATTAAGAGATAGCGCGTAACTGCAGCGAGATATAGAACAGCATGCTAAACGCTGTTCACAACATTACGCCTGTAAAAGTGACATAATGGAAATAAAACGTTAGTCAGGTTTTATGAGAAAGCCAGTGGTGATAAGCAGCGCGTAAGAGTATTGCAAGGTCATACATTGCTATACCATGGCTCCATTTCAGTAGTTTCGATTTTTACAGGGCTTTGTTATGAAAGGCGTCAACTAAGTCTCAAAAGCATATAGGTTACCCAAAAATCGGAGCTAGATAGTTAAGAACAAAGAGTGCATGCCTTGAGCGCGGCAAGCAATATCACTGTTCCCGAATATGCAGCGCAAAAAGGGGAGCTTGGGCCGACCGAATGACAAATGGGAACAGCGTCGTAGAAGGAAATCACTGCCTGACCACCATCAATAACAGGCGTGCGAGCATCGATCGCTGCCGCGATATCGGGTATGTACACTAAGGGTTGGCGGCGTGCTACTAAGGCCGGATGAATGTGCAGAGTGTGTGACTTCGCTGACTGGTGGGGAAAGCAGTTGCTTGACTCTGAGCATAGATTTTGTAGCCGGGTAGGCATGGGGTCACAATGGATCACGTCCATGTCACCAATCAGGTAATCGAGAAATCTGCGGAGTACAATCAACCTCTTTATATGGATTTCATAGATAATGAAACAAAAGGCATTTGAGTCAGTAGAGATACCAGCAGTCATGGCGGTATTGCGTAATCAAGGAGTACAGGAAGCATAGATGAATATTTTGGGAAATATTTACAAATATTTCACAGTTGCATTGCTCTTCCACAAGGTGAAAAAAACCTATCAAGAAAGGGGCCAGCCAAGGAGACACAATTTCTCCAATGCTATTCACTGGATGCTTAGAAGTATTCAAGCTATTAGACTGGAAGTCCTAGCAGTGTGGATCAACGGCGAAAATAACAACAACCTTCGGGTTGCAGATGACATTGTCCTGTTCACCAACACTGTGAATGAATTGCAACAGATGATTGAGGACCTTAACCAATAAAATGTAAGAGCAATGTAATGCGTTGTTCCGCCACATTTTGATTCTTGTTGCCTATTCATTTAATGCGTTTCTCTTGTTTGTGATGCAATTTTTGTCACCCCCCTATGCAATACCCTCGTTGTGAGGACATTTAGGGGTTTATTGAAATAAAATAAAATAAAAAAGAGCAGGCTTTAAGTTTAATATGCAGAAGACAAAGGTAATGTTCAATAGTCTTGCAAGGAAACAAATCATGATCCCGAGTCAGCCTCAAGAGTCTGTGCAGGATTACGTTTGTCTAGGTCATTTACTCACAGGGTACCCTGTTTATGAGAAGGAAATTTACAGAAGAAGAAAGATGAGTTGGGGTGCATACGGCAGACATTCCAAAATCCCGACTAAAAGCTTACCACTGTCGTTGAAAAGTGTACAATTATTGCATAATACCGGTGCTAACATATGGGGCAGAAACTTGGTTGTTAACAAAGAAACTTGAGAACAAGTTAAGGACTTCGCAAAGAGCGATGGAACAAAAATAATAGGCGTAAAGTGAAGAGACAAGAAGAGAGCGGTGTGGATCATAGAGCAAACGGGGATCGCCGATATTGTAGTTGACATTAAGAGAAAAGAAAAATGGAGCTGGGCAGGCGATTCATTCAATGCGTACCGGTGGACCATTAGAGTTACAGAATGGGTGCCAAGGGCGCGCAGTCGACAGAAAGTTCGGGTTTAAGGTCGGGTGATGAAATTAGGAAATTCGCAGTCGCAAGTTAGGGGAATCCGCTAGTGCAAGAGTGGCCATCGTCCTGCAGAGGACATAAAATAGGTTGATGATGACGACGATCATGATGGTGATGATGACGCATGGGCTTGTGGCATATGATGAAAATAAAAAATAGTCAGGTGGTATGCTCGCATGAATCATATAACAGAGTGCGTATAAAGCGCAGAAGTCAATTTCTTGGCACTCTATCTGTGCCAAGTGACTTTCCAGCGCCCTAATGTAGCCAGTCTAGGGATGCAATATTTCCGGAAATTTGAAGCAGTAAGAAAAAATCTTTTTACAGGAAATTTCGGAAATTTTGAGAAAAATTTAAACTTCAGTATAAATAGTGGTATTTATTATTCCAGCAATAAAAGCTACGTCATCTTTGACGCTGAATCGAGAGCATACGTTTCCCTTTTTGGAAGGCAATATCTTTTTCCTGCGTTTCTCGCAACGCGCTACACCACGCCGAGACAACGGCCGGGCTGGCTGCTATGCTAGACTGGTGGAGGTGCTTTGCTCGCCTCAGATATAAGAAAAAATATTTTGTGCTCAACGTTGCAGTGTTCTTGCTCAAAGTTTTCAGAAAGATCGCATTTTGGAGTCTACGTCGTTCAATGTAACACTTGACACAGTTACATGCCTGGTTTTTAAGGGGGAAAATGCGATTTCATTTATGGGGATGCAAGCTGCTGCCGAAATGGCGCTAGCATAAACTTGTGTCTCCGCCTGCTGGCAGCTGCAGAAAACAGCCGTTCACGGAGGGTTTTCGCATCTTCCAGAGGAGTAGGCAACATATGGCAACCATCCCTGAACAGCTGTTACTCAAGGATATTGCTTGTATACACCTCGTACATTCTGGAATGCTGCAAGTAACTTGTGAGATAGAGTATACTGAAGTAATTTTTGCAATAAGGACAACTGGCCTGGTGTGACCTAAATATTGAAGCATACATAATATACATCAACGACTTGCCCGCTAACCTTTCATCCTCCGTTAGGTTGTTCACTGACGACTGCGTCATCTACCGCAATATTAAATGTTTCGACGATCATTCTAAACTGCAAAATGACTTTGACCTAACCAATAGATGGTAGCCGCGATCGATTAGAATCTATCGCGGCTACTTCCACATTCAAATTTGATTGCACGTAGACGACTTTTCGAACACGTTTACCTCTGAGTCTGTAGCGAAGCTCGTGATGAACATTTCCAAAGACCAGTTTTATTCACAACTGGCAGATGGCGAAGATACCTGCAGCCGCCTAGAAGCTGTAGGTGATTAGTGCAAGGGCCTTGCCACCAAGTTGACGGTTCCACGTGCTTCGCGGAGTCTCAGACGCCAGTCCTCAACCAACAGCCAGAACGCCGTCTTGTATTATGCTACATTTGAAAGCTACACTGCGCTTTCAAAACGAAACTGAAACAAATCATTTAACGAAGACACTTGAAAACTGTGCTGCCGTTTTTCTTGTCATCGTGGTTTCTATAGAATCGTATGCTGCGTAGCAGAGAATGGCAAGTAATTGTGTATGTTGTTGCGTCCCGAAACGGCCATGCGCATTCTTTGATTGTTTCCCATCGAGGCAGGCCCTTTCATGAGCGTCGTCCAGACGACGACAGTGCCAGACACCGACGAGACGGGCAAACAGGCGCCCCAACTCGGCAGTGCCCATTCTTTGGGTGCTGACTTAGAAGCTCACTTAGAAGCGACCGACCACAGCCGCCAACCCTTCGTTAGACGCGGGGATTAGTGCTATTCTCCCGACCCTGGCAAGATGACCGTCGGAGGGCAAGAAACAGGTCCCCGACTTTCGTGGAAGAAGTGTCAACCCCCTGTTTCCGGATTGCCTCGTCCTTGCTTCGAAGGTGCAACATTGGAGGCGGAGTTCAGCGAACAAGACGGCCCGTCTGATTGGCCGCATCAAGGTCATCTGATTCCCTAGTCGGGTCAACTAGGGAAGACCGAGGTTTTATAAGGAGACACCTTGCGTGCAGTGGTGTGTCCTGACTTGTTCTGATATGTGCTCAGACATGTAGTGAGCTGAGACTTTCAAAGTGCTCCCCCATGGGGAGGGCTTCCATATTTGGAGCCACTGTAAATAGTGTAAAATAAACCCTTTTTTCTCTCGCTCTTACTCCCGGACGTACTCATCCCTTTGGCTGAAGGCAGCAGCGGCTGAATAATCTCCGACCCGCAACAACGGATGGCAGCGCTGAGATGAAACGCCAGCCCGTTCCTAACAATCTGGAAATTTAAATATCTTTTTGCCATTTCTCCGTGCAGAAAGAAAAGGAAGAAACCCTTTCCCCCCAATTTTCCCGTTTTTTTCTCCTGTTCTTACATACCTAAACCAGTCATGTGAAACTGAGGTGAGACAAACAGAGCGTGACGGAAGCGTGGTACAGGACGCGCGCTTTCTTGCGAACGACAGTATGACAAGGAAAAAAAAAACGCGGCAAGGAGGCCGATGAAAACCACGGCTGTCGGAGATGTTTGAAAGGTATCCTGTTCAGGAGAGCAGCGTTTAAGGGCGCTAAAAAGTGAGCTACAAGGGCCGAGCTTCGGCCCTCGTACTGGAAGTACGAAGCTTCGTGACGTACGACGTTTGCGGTGTCTGTATAGAGAACGGAATACTAGTAATTTGAATCTAGCGACAACATTCTAGGTCCAGTCTGCAGCACAGTCTACAAAATAAAGATTAGCACGTATAGAAGTTATTGCCTGAGAATATTCATCGTTAAAATTACGTCGCGCTCAATTTTACCCGCATCGTCTGCAATCTCACGAGAGGTTCTGTCTTTTGATTAGGAGTTTCTGCGTTTCAACCTGTGTGAACGGAAACCTTGCAGTACATTATAAATAACTTACTTCAGCATTGTTATTTGACCTGCTTCACAAATAACAATGCTTTTACCTGACCAGAAGGTATTCCGTCGAACCCTTGACTACTTACTTCAGCAGTATTCTGAATCCAAGAAATCGAGCCCCTACAAACAACTACCATGCCGTCAAGTCTGGTGCGGTATTCTCAAGCCATCACATTCGCGAGATTTCACGTGATTCAGTATCGGACGCGTCAGTGCTCCTGGTGCTGTACCATGCATGCACGCTATCTTCGCACAGTGCCAAGGACCCGTCCAGTACCGAGTAATCTCGCGAAAGTGATAAAATTCCCGTAAGGGACAGTTCGAGAATACCGTCTCTGCTCTTAGAAAGTTGACGCGAGCAACGCGAGTGCATACAACATCCTACCATAGATTATGCGAAAGAGGGTGCACAAAGAGAGTCGCGCGACTGGCCGCTCGAGGTACTTTGCGTGTATTCGTGGGCGTCTTTCACGCTCGGAAAAACAATTCTATTGTAGCACGTATTGAGCAAGAGAAAGCTGTATCGAGAGTTTTTAATGTTGCTGTACAATTTTCTCATTGACACTTTTCATCTGATTATAATATTTGAGAAGTTTATTAATTAATTCAGACTAATTATGTAATTAGGCGGCATGCAAAAATAATCTGAGTATTTCCAAGTGACGGCAAACAATACCTAGGTTTTGTCCAGTTACGTGGCATTTGCATATATTAAAATCTTCGTGCATGATAGTTGGGGCACCCTGTATAATCAACTAACGTGTTTTTCCTTCATGGTTTATTTGCAGTAAGGAAATATAGCCTATGTGCAAAACAATACAGAGTATTTTTTTTATTTTTTTGCTTTAGACCATACAGATTTCTTATAAAAAAGCTAGAAGCATAGCGAACGTGGCGTTTTTGCAGAAACGTTCTTCGACGAGGCGGATATAGTTTGTCGCTAATAGCGTACCAGAAGAGTAATTAACAAAAATGCTTAATTAGCTGTTTTATTAGAGCCTTGGAGAAGTTGTTTAATCATTGCACACCGGTGGGAAGGTAGCCTATACAAGAGCCGGCTATCCCAATACACAGTTGGGAAATACATACACACACCACAATGACACAAACTACTGTGTCTACAAGAACACCTTCAAAAATAAAACTAATCAGTTCTTAATGTGTTAAATTCGAAGCCAGTCACATACTTGAACTTGGTGCAGATATAACCTTTGAAACCTAGCAGCAGACAACAGTAGTCGTGGCAGCCACGCAAAATCCAGGTTGGAAGAGAAAGAAAGCTTCGCTTCATTAAAAGTACTTTTGATGTTACGCAGTGTCAACCTTGCGATTGACGATTAAAATCCATAGTATGCCGTAAAAGCTGCCTGTGAAACTCGCAATTTCGCTGCTTGAGCTGATGTCGCAGTGCTAATCAGGTTCAGGTGGCCAACTCCATGAATATGGCTGCAGCCTTCTGAAGAGTGGAGTCTTTCTGCGAAAAGAGCAGGTTCAGTTAAATGAAAGGGTTTCACGTGGTCTTCACATGAAGAAGTGTGGATAATTCTAGTCATATGTCAATAAATTAGTCCGAGGTCTTTGTACAGTGTCCAGCAATCTTGTGTTACCAGTGATAGAAAGTGACTAGTGAGCATGCAGCGTTTCGATACCTTCAGAAATGTATGAACCAGTGTTCATCGGGTTATGTTTGAGGTGATATTCATACTCTCGCTCACCAACGCCTTAAAGAACAGCAAGCCACGCTGAACGATATTCGAGAACGCAAGAGCCCAACAGCGACCGCTCAATGCACCCTTGAAATGAACAACTGGAGAAGCATTGGCAGTTTTCACGTTAAAGCCCATTTGCAATCCCATTTCTCTTGGGTTAAATTTGTTGTACATGTGTAGTAAATACGATGTCGCAGCAATCTTGACAATTCTGCAGAGCTGGTAATGGTCTAATTTTTATTATTAGTGCAGTCATGATGGCGACGAGCACGCTACGCAAAACAAGACAATATGAATTGTAGTAAACATGAGCTGATTAAGTAAGGAGGTGTGTTGCGGCGTAAGTAGACCGACATGACGAGAGACTCGATGACCACGAGAAGGCGCGTGTGAAACGGTGGTGTTGATGAGAAGCGCTTCCCGTGGGCAGCGCGTGCGAAGGGACACATCTGTAGCGCTGCACTGCCGATCCGGGCAGCATTGCATGTGTAGCGTGCGTTGGAAAATGTGGCCCGACTATTACTAACTGAATGAACAAGCGTGGTGTGAGCGCGCACAAACAAACATGAATAGATCACACGGAATGACTGCAGACAACGACCGTCAAAACTCTGGCAGCAAGCGGATACGCCGCAGCGGCGAACGTACGTGCGGTCTATCGCTTCAACGGAAACTGAACGCATAAAGGTCAGAGCCGTGTGGAGATAAGAGACGGTGCGAGCGAGCGACGATCGCGGTTGTTGGCAGCGTAGAAGTGCGCCCCCCCCCCCCCCCCCCCCGCTCCCTCCGGCGCTGGCTTACCGCTTCCTTGCTTGCGCGTGGGAGAGATAAGAGACTGTGCGGAAAGAAAGGAAAGAAATTATGCTTGGTCTCTCTTTCATAGGAATCGGTTGAACACGAAAGTGAAACGTGCCTTCACAGAAACTGTTGCACGTTTGCTTCATGAACTCGCGGTCCGCTGCAGCGGAAGGCGCACGACTTGCGGGCCGGCGACCGTGTTGCATGTTGTCTTCGTGCGCGGCGTCCTGTTGGCGAACGGAGTTGAAATGCGCCAGGCGTCTCAAGGCACTGATTTGCCAGCGAGAAATGGGTAAGGGCGTTCTAAGCCGCGTTTCGGGGCATGCGTCCGTGGCGTAATGCTGAAACGTGTAAAAAGCATGCCTGTGCGTCCTGGGGTGCAAACTTTCTTCTTTAAATTACATGCAGGCGCTTTGCCAGTTAAGACATGGCTTTCTGATGAGGGATTCTTTGTTCCGAGGGGTGACCACTGCTTCCTGTGCCGCAAAACTGAAACAATTGAACACGGGTTCCTGGAATGCCGGGATGGCGTGTTCTTCTGGGATCTCCTGCAAAGCACCTTAAAGAAGGATTTACCTTTGGATGCACAGGGAATAAGGTACCTAATGGTTGATAACGAGGATGGTTTTCCACATGATATTACTATGTTACCGGCTCTGCATAGTATTTGGACGTCACGCATGGCTGTTCGCCATGCAGACGTTGATGCTCGCCCTGCTATAGAGTACTTTCGCGAGTCTCTGATTTCATTTCTCGAAATGGAAAAAGTGCAAAAGTGTGTACCCGATTGGATGCCCCGTATGGAATGTTTGTTACATATGAAACAGTTGTAAAATATGAATTTGTCATTACGTGGTGACTATTATACCAATGCAATAAAGAAAAAAAATAGCGTCCATGGCGTAATTGTTTGAATGTCGGGCTTCTATTCTGTACTAGTGGTCCTGGGTTCGAATGCTGTCATCGGACACTTCGAATAATGTTTTTTTATTGCGATAGCAATTATATGGACACTCAAAAGCAGATTTCTGCCGTCGCCGTGAGGTTCCGTATGACGTCAATGGAGATGAAATCGTCGCCGCGCGCCGAACGCTGTATGTGCAAGTGAAAGGGCGCGAGGGGCGCGCGCTTTCACGGGGAGTGAACACAAGGCAGAGAACAAACGCGCGTTCTGCGCCGTGCTCCCTTAAGGGCTGCAGAAGTAGGCGTCTCTTTCCTCCTTTACAATCACCATATATGTAGAGCAAACGCGCCTTCTTCCGACGCGCGAGTGGCCATGGGGGAGGGGGGGGGGGAGGGAAGGGAGGCGACGTTTAGCTGCGGCACCAAGTGCCTATTTATATCAGAGGCTCCGGCAACAGTCACCAACGCCGCACGCATTTTGAGCGAACGCGGGCAAAACGCCGACGGCGTCGACATCAGTTCTGCGTGTTGCCGGTGCTGCTGCATGTCCAAGTTTATACAGCTGATAAAGCTACTATCATTACTCCGTATAGCTCTCTACAAGTTTGCTATCGCAATTGATGCTTCGCCTTTCAGGTGAAACTGCGACAACTTTTTTTATTACACAGTGCTTCGTTGAAAATGACGAGTTCATTTTCAACGAAGCCGTTTACACTTGGCTCATTATTCTGTGGCTACACCGCGCTGGAATCTCCGCTGCGCTGTGACTACCCTGGCGGCGCTCGTTAGTGTCCCGATGCAGTACTTCGCTTCACCGCTCCCTGATGGGGGACGTTACATCCGTTGTCGGAAATCAGTCGTGAAACCCGGCACAAAACACTTTCGTGTTAAAAAAGTGAAGGTATATAGCGGGAACACAGCGCTGTCTTCGAAATACACTTTGTTGGACAAACGTAGGCCATCATGACTTAACGGTTCCAACTCGCACAAGTCAACACTCTGTTATATAATTCGTAGCCCTTAAATACGGCATAAGCAGACGACGCGTGCACCTGTTGGTTGTAGCGGATATGACGCAAGACGCATCACGTCGCCTCCAATACTCTGTGTGCTGCGGCAGGCGGCGATTAATCTCTGAGATTATGTGAGAAGCTGGGTATTCTGGGTAATGCGTAACTTCTGGCGAGCCCAAACGGCGGCGTTTTCTTTTCTTTTTCAGTTTCGGTGTCAAAAAATATTTGCGGGCTTTTCGTGATGCAGCCACTCGTATTTCAATTGTAAGGTTTTGCATAGAGGATGCTACATATCAACAAAATATCTGAAACTAGGCGTTTTTTGCGGTCTGAAATTACGTTGCAGTTTGCCCACTCATGGAAACGACAAGCTCGTTGCATGAATTTCAATATCGACAGTTCTATAGTCATGGTGGAAGCTTCACAAATTCCTACCTTTACGAAAGATATCCGTATAAAGTCTTCCGCAAGGTGCTTGTGGTCCACGCTGTAGAAGGTGCTGAGGGGAACTACTCGCAAATTCTGAAAGGAGCCGTAACAAATGACTGATGTTGGTGGGAAACTAGATGATCACGTAGAGGAGGAAAAATATGTTTCCTTTGATCACTTTTATCACATAGGTCTTTTTAGGGCGCACAATGCTACTATTTTATTTACACACACGTTTGTGCGTGTGCAACTCTACAAAGGTCTGCACTAACACAGATATATGCTTTTAAAAAAAAATGAAATCTGGAGGTGTTTGCCTGGCTGTCGATTTGGCATGCTACTCCCGGTGTTGGGAGAAATATATGATGCACACAGTAATCAGACAAACATACAAAGGGCGCATATAGCTCAAACTGATCATTATTAAGCCCTACGGTTCTCAACATATTAATTAGTAGTGCTTTTATCGAGAGCAGTGTCTCGTCCCGGGCCATAAACGTCCCGCAGTTCTAGACTCGTGGATCAAATGCATCGCAGCCTGAAGGGATTGTCTGTCTGATGAATGTCCACTGGTCACATAAAACCTGCGGAAAGTCCTTAGGAACACTGTACCCTGAAGACATCGGCGAGTCTAATCACTGAAGTTTGCATTTTAGGTTGGCGTAAACCACGTTGAGCCTGACGGGGTGAATGCACGCTTGGTCTTGTTTACTCAAGCGTCGCGGCATGTTGAATTTGCAAGACAATGTTTTAAACGAGTTTGTATTCAATGTTTGTATAGCATACACAGAACGTCAGGAACGCTACGTGACAGTAGAGATACTACATTCGCAGCGTGTTTCCTCGAAATTCTTATCACAATTGATCGAGTTGTCATGTGCGGCTCCGGCAAGGAGGTCAGCATGGCCATTGTCTTGTATTTCATCGCACAACACAATGCTGCGATGTAGTTTGTAGACGTCTGATCTCTTTGATGAGCTGACTCTGTGTGCGTGGTGATTTAAGCAACTGCAGTGCCGTTTGTAAGTCAGTGAAGATGACACATCATTGAGCTTTTAATGCGATTAGCATTCTTTGGGAGTTTCATGCCCCCCTTTTAGTAGTCTCTCTTTCCGCCTGTTTGGCAGGGTCTCAAACCGTTTTCCCCCAACTTGAAGCACTGGGTAGTCCATGGTCTAATGGGTCAAGCTGCTGGCTGAAGAGAACAGCATTCGAAACAAACCGTCGGACCAACTTGGGCACCGGGTATGTGCCGAAGGAAGACTTTAAAATTTCTCCGGTGCTGGGTGGTATCGAACCCACGACATATATACTGAGGCAATCTTGTCTGAATGTATATTGACACAGGGGCAGTCAATGACAGCATTATGACGGGATAGGAAGCCCCACTCGAAGATGACGTCGTGTGAGCAAGCAGAAAGAACAATAAATTCGACAATGCACATAATGCCTTGTATAAGCACACGGGCAGTACAGGCTGCGAGAGGTGCAGCGCGCTGTGCGCTTGCCGTGCGAAGCGACAGACCAGAGAGCGGCGTGGTCACCTTGCGGAGAGAACGACAGAGTTTGGCGGCCATAACAGATACGGCAGCGCCGGTGTCCACAAGCGAAAGTGTAGGAACATCTTCGACAGATATTGCGACCATGTTAGCGGGAGAGGAGCGAGGACTTGGGCAGTTCGAAGATGGCGCAGTTCTCGCCTCTTGAACTGAGGCGCTTAGTTTTTCTGGTCGGAGGGTGCGGGTCGGCGACGCATTGGGGAGAGCGATCGTCGACGAGGAGATGATGAGCGGCACGACGGAAATTCAGGGACGTCATTAGAAATATACCACTGTGAGGGACGAAGAGCGGATTGGCGCATGGGCTGACTGCCGTACTGGAACGGCCGGGCAGCGTCGCTGGAAGTTGGAAGGCGACGGAGGCAATAACGAGCGACGTGCCCTGGAGTGCAGCAGGCGTAACAAATGGGACGATTGTCAGGCGTCAGCTAAGGATTGCTAACTCTCGGCCCCTGCCCAAGATGAAGTAGGAGCGGCGGGCGGTGCAGATTGTGGCAGGGTCGAGAAATGTGGCTGGGAAGGTCTACGCACTATCTGCGCATACGTAGGGGGCGCGACTACAGGCTGCCCGGACTCTGTCTCCATTGTTATTCACGCTTTACGTTAAGGGTATACAGAGACGACTGGAAAACAGAGAATTAGGTTTTGATTTATTTTACATGCGTAATGGACAAATGGTGCAACAGAATGTCCCTGGACTGATGTAAGCAGACGACATTGTGCTACTAGCGGACAATAAAAAAAGATTTACAGATACTTGCGAATATCTGTGGCAACGCAGCGACAAATCTAGGCCTTAAGTTTAGAACAGAGAAATCAGGAATTACGATCTTTAATGAAGAGACGAGCAACTTCGTGGTGTCAATTAAACAGCAAGTAATACCCATAGTGAAGCAATATAAGTACCTCTGCGTATACATAAACGAAGGAAAGAATTACTCAAGCAACCACCAAGATAATCTGAAAATAAAGGGGCAGCGGATGCAGCAATAATGAAACACAGAGCACTGTGGGGCCGAAATAAGTAAGGTCGTGCGTGGAATTAGGAAAGGATTAATGGTGCCAGCGCTAACGTTCGCGAATGCCATTCTATGCTTAAAATCGGATATCTTGTCGGGGTTGGAAGTTAACCAAAGATCAGTAGGTCGGTTCGCTTTGGGAGCCCACGGTAATACCACAAATGAGGAAGTACAGGGTGATATGGGTTGGGCCTCTTTTGAAGTCAGAGAAGCACAGAGCAAAATTAGTTTTGAAGGCTCAGGAACATGGATGAAAATAAATGGGCGGCTAAAGTGCACAAGTATCTGTACATGAAAAGCGTGGACACAGAGTGGAGGAACTGAATGAAAGAGGTCAAGGAAGCTGGCAACCAAGTACAGGATAATCGAAACTGTAAATAGACAACCAGGAGTCATCAGAAAGAAAGTGAGAGAAATGAGTCCGTGAATTGGATGCAAAGAATGGAAACAAAAAGGACCATGGAGATTTACAAGAATGAGAAGAAAGAAATTAGAAGGGAAAATCTGTACGATAACGCACAGGGCAGTGTCTTGCTATTTGAGGCTCGAGCGGGTTGCCTAAGGACCAAAACATACCGGAACAAATATTCGGAACTAGATGAGGCATGTGTGTGTTGCAGTAAAGATCCAGAGACCACTCAGCACATCCTAATGGAATGCGACGGGACCTACCGAGCGAGAACCGTAGGTAACGTGCAACTCCCAGAAGCGCTTGGGTTTAAAGTGGAACGAAACATCAACAGATCAGCCGTAACGAAACGAAACGTGACATAATCCGCAGGTAATCTGGCTATAAAACAGGCTGCGTGGAAAATGCGCATCTGCACGAAATGTACACTGTTGTTGCAGCAGTGTTTTTAAGACTACACAGCGCGCATCACTACTTGCATATGGCGTGCTAAATGCTGACGTGAACAAATGCAATATCATGCCCTGGCAAGTCCAAAAAGGGCAGCAGAAACACACTATTATATTATTTATGTAAGCCATATGATTCCTGTCTCTTCATATAGCAATCAAATGTCAAAAAGCAGAATATGGTGTCGTCAAGTTTTTCAATATCAATCAATCAATCAACCCTACGGTGTTGCGTTTGAGTGAGTGAGTGCATAACTAGTCCAGCAACGTCTAAGTTAATGTAAATAGTTTTTAGTGTTGGAAGCACTGTTGTCGCATCAACATATGTGTACTATTATATTTAATCTGCATGTACAAGCATTCTCGAATTTCTCATGGGCTCTTGTTAAGTGTGCAGAGCATTTCATCTTGCCAAATTGTGACACGCACTCACCTTTTTGCTAGCTAGCCATTTCGTAAACAAGTAATCCTTGCTCTCATTTCCATCCAAGTCGAACTTCGTGCCTGGAAAGAAAACAAGTAGAAGCACAAAACTCAACGTCCTATCACTGAATGTGTGAAACATAAAGTATGGCTAGCGGAATCAGGGTTATAAATGCAACTTTTGCCAGCTTTTACTCAAGTTATCCTAGTGTATATATAGTGAATAACCATCCAAAGGCCCCAGAAACCGTGTCAAGTCGGAACAGACTAAACAGGTACTAATGTACAAGTTTTATATAAAAACAATGCGTTTTACTCCCTACCGCCTGGAATAAAGCAGTGGTTCAAAGTTCAACCCTGACACAGTAAAGAAAGGTCAACCAGGGCTTAAGACGAAGCTTTGGCTCGGGGGCTCCTATATCTAAATGCGTGGGAAAGGAGAAACCGTTCTTATCGGCCACCACTGCACTAAATTTGATGAGCTTTGTTGCATTGAAAAGAAAACGTTGAAGTACAATGACTGCTTAAAGTGGACTCTTGATTGCTGTCATCGATATTTTTAAACGAAATTGTTGAAAATCACAAATTTTCAGATAATGATACTACCAAGTTTCTAACTTTCTAACCCAGCGATGCAAAGCTATATCACAACTCTGTAAAATTTAACTAACAGTACATCTAAAGAGGACAAAAGTGATGTACTATGCATGGCTCTTAAATAGTACACCGCTATATGTGAGTAGGACTTTTGAAAATTCCTCGTAAACAGTGTAACGAATCCACGTAAGACATAAATTAATAAACCAAATTTGTCAGTTTTGGATGTTCTAATGGATGCAGTTTACAGAACTGCAATATCTCTTATTAGTGCAGAGTTATACTTTTAAATGTCGTGGTTCTATTTTTTTTTACAAATAACTGAACATTTTTGTTGTAACTTCAGGCCCTAAACTAACATTTTGCTTCCAACAGTCACTATAATCTAACTTGACGCGCCGCGGTGTCTCAGTCAGCTAAGGCGTTGCGCTGCTGAGCACGAGATCGCGGGATCGAATCACGGCCGCGGCGGCCGCATGTCGATGGAGGCGAAATGCAAAAACGCCCGTGTGCTTGCGTAGTAGTGCACGTTAAAGAACCCCAGATGGTCAAAATTAATCCGGAGCCCTCCACTACGGCGTGCCTCATAATCAAAACTGCTTTTGGCACGTAAAACCCCAGAAAGAAGATAATCTAACTTGCTCTCTCAAATTCAATAAACGTCATTAAGATCGGCCCAGGGGTAATGTCAAAAAAGAATTTATTCGTTTTTCACGCATTCGAGTAGGCGGCATCGGCGCCTGAGCTAAAGCTTCCTCTTAACACGACGACTGCAGCACAATGATTCTTTTGGCAGCTATGAAATATTAACGCGATAGCGTTAAGGGCCCCGTGTCGCAGAAAATTTGGCGTCGGCGACCGGCGTGCGATGTCGGCTCGGTGGCGGAGAAAATCATCGGCTAACTACCCCAACCACATCGACCGCGCAGGCCCTCCACGTGGTGCAAGGTTTTGGCGAACAGAAATTGAATTTATCACCGTGAAATCGGTCAGAAAAATGGTAAAGTACGACTTTACCATTCGGTGTCAGATTCGCCGTCGGATTCGCCGTCGGATTGTTTACCCTCCGGCGTCGGATTGTAATTTGAATGTACGAGAAAACCTAATTCTGTTACGAGGAAGCTCAAACACAAACCCTCTTTCTAGCATTTCTACCAGACCTACAGCCGAGCGTTCGGGTACTGTACTTGCGAAAATGATATCCAGATGGCGCTCGCATTCGAGGCAGGTCAAATTGGGACTTCGCCTGCTAATTCGTTTTGGACACGCGCGCGCGTCGAGGCAATAGCAAACAATTATAAAATAATAAAATAAGGTGCTAGGGCCTTCACATTTTAATGTAAGACCACTTTATTGCCCCTGGAAAAACGTCTTTCCAGCAATGCATTTCTGTTTAAAAGTGAAGCCGACTTTAAGGGGATCGGTGTGAGCTTGGTCTTTGTAAGCTGGCTTTCCCACGTTCAGTGTTGCAGTGAATGAAGTCTACTTGCCGTGTGCGAACGATGCGATGTGAACGGGTCCCGATAAAGCTGTCGCGTTCTAGTCTTAAAGGCGAAGCTTAAACGTCCTCCAAGTTCTAGCAATTTTATCTTACTATTTTACGATCCGGGGGCCGATATACTCATTTTAAATGTCACCCAGAAAATTCATGACTCAGTACCTTTCCTTAAGATGACATCAGGCTAGAAAATTCCTAAATTAAGTCATCCTAAGTATGCAGAAGACAAAGATAATGTTCAGTAGCCTGGCAAGGGAACAAGCATTCAGGACCGCCAGTCAGCTTCTAGAGTCTGTAAAGGAGCACGTTTATCTAGGTCGATTACTCACAGGGGACCCTGACCATGAGAAGGAAATTTACAGGAAAAAAAATTGGGTTGGAGTGCACATGACAGGCATTACCAAATCCTGACTGGGAGCTTACCAATGTCGTTGAAAAGAAAAGTGTACAATCATTGCATTCTACCGATGCTAACATATGGGGCAGAAACTTAGAGGTTAACAAAGAAGCTCGAGAACAAGTTAAGGACCGCACAAAGAGCGACGAAACGAAAAATGTTAGGCCTAACGTTAAAAGACAGGAAGAGAGCGGTGTGGATCAGAGAAAACGGGGATAGTCGATATTCTAGTTGACATTAAGATGAAAAAATGGAGCCGGGCAGGCCTTGTAACGCGTAGGATGGATAACCGGTGGACCATTAGAGTTGCAGAATGGATACTAAGAGAAGGGAAGCGCAGTCGAGGACGGCAGAAAACTAGGTGGGGTGATGAAGTTAGCTAGCGCAAGACAGGGATAATTGGAGATCACAGGGAGAGGCCTTCGTCCTGTAATGGACATAAATACAGGCTGATGATGATGATGATGAAATTGTCCTAAAATAGGTGAAGTCATTTTTGAACCAGTGCTACATTAAAAATAAATTAGGTTAAGCAAGTAATTATGTTAAGAAACGCTCATTCCTACTTCGTCAGGATATTAGAGCTGTCAATCTTTAAATTACCTTCAATCTTTAAAGTGATTGAAGCTTCGCCATAAGCACTGGAAAAGTCTTCCTTACCTATGGCTGAGAAGTCGCAGACAATAAAGTAGCCCCCGTCAGGCATTGCTGGAAGTATACCGACAGATTTAAGAGCACTGCACATGAAGTCCCGCTTTTGCTGTAGCGAATCCAGAAAGGTGCCAAGATAACCCGCATGGTCGGCTATCTGCTCCATTGTTCTCTCTAGGATCACAGATGCTGCTTCCTGGGGTAGCACAAACAAGAAAAAGGATTAAAAATTGCATTGTCCTGTGATTTGTTTTTAGTAAAACGTGATGTTTGTGCTTGAAGTATATCATGGAATAATGCCATGATCAACTTAAACTGGAATAGCATTTCAGGTGATATGAAATCATGTTCCTCATTGTATTTGTTGTCTATTTTACTAAAAACAAGTGTTGTTACAAAACGTCCCTGGGGGTTATTCTGTAAGAGTCCACCTAGTGAACTGTCCATTTCGGCTATCGCAATTAGCTCCAGGTGCACGAGGGAGAAGCAGCCAGCCAATTGGAGCCAATCGCGCCAGCCGAAATGCGAAAAACCACCCGTGTACCTAGATTTAAGGGCACGTTAAAGAACCCCGGATGGTCCAAATTTCTGGAGTCCCCCACTACGGCGTGCCTCATAATCAGATCGTGGTTTTGGCACGTAAAATCCCATAATTTTAAGGATTAGAAGTCTGACGAAATGACGACGGATTACACTGTCACTGGGATCGGCCCTGTTTTCATTACACTATCTCCCGGGGACAATGCTGCCATTTTAGCGAATTTTTTATTAAATCTAGCGACTTTCTTGTCTGTTTAGCAATAAATTGTTCAGTTTAGTGACCGGCGCCCCCCCCCCCCCCCCCTTTTTTTTTTTGCGATGTCAAAGAACACTGGCGACATTTCAGGAACTTCGATGTAAGAAAAGTTGCTTCGAAAATATCCTTCTAGAACGCACTTAATTATCCAAAAGCTACATGTGAGCGGCCGAAATTTGCTGTACGATGCGTAGGCTCTGTGATCATGATGAAGCAATAGTTGCATTCTAAGGATTCACAGTGGGCTTACTAAATGCATTGTTCTTATTCTTTACGAAATCTATTTGAAAGGGTCTTAACGCTCCGGGTGATGCACTTACAATAAATACTTTAGATTGGTGGAAATTTACAGATTTCGTTTTAAATCGAATAAATTACCTTGGTGCTCTCACGCGGAGTTCTTTGGTTATTTCATCGCCGAACGGCAACTAGCGTTTTGAGACGCACGTGATGTCAGGCTAAAACTTCGGGGCATGTGAAGGTTTCGATGCTGTGGTTGCTGGTGACGCTGTGTCACATTTAGCCGGCACTACGTATTTTCTTGCCTTCGGCTACATGCTCTTGAAATGTATTTTTCTTCCATGGTTAATACACATTTCAACGGCATATACCTTGCAAACCGGATAGTGTGATAAGATCGTCTGCAGTGGGCGTCGGGACAGCAGCGCATGCACGATGTTCAACCGCGGCCTATTTTTTTTACGCAGGTATGCTATCTTGAAAACGCACGTTCTTTTCATTCCGATGACCGCTTTCTGCTGCTGTTTCCACGCCCGCGCCGTCACAGCTTTGTTTTTGTGTCTTTATATGCTCAACTTACGCATTGTGTGAATAGTCTAATTTTAAGCGGGGGGACGTTGAACTGAACCCTGGCCCCAAGAATAAAGCACAAGGAACCAGAGCAACTACCCGATTAGCCGGTAATTCGTCCTCTGACGAAACTGCCCGAAAATAACAATGATCAGCCCTCAGTAGAAGAAACTCATGGGAATAGCAATGATCAGCCCTCAGTTGCCGAAATGTTCAACAAACTGCTTTCAGGACAGAAAAAAATGACTCGTGACATCTTTGCTCTTCTTCAGACTGTCGATTCTCGGTTTGAAGACTTATAATCTCGGGTGGATGCTCTCGAATCCTTGTCACCTAACATAGAGTCCGCTGTGGATTTTCGATCTAATGTTTCATCGTTTGCTCAGAAGGTTGATTCTCTGATGGTAAAAGTGACCGCTTTGGAGACAACTGCCTCGAGTAACAAAGTCAAGGTGACTGCCCTGGTTACTAAGATTACTTCTCTTGAATCCTCTCCGTCTTCTAAATCAAGTGATGTTTCTACTCGCCCTGCTGAGTCCTCCAATGTTTTCTTGTCCTTAAATAACACGGTTAACAAACTTGTTGATAAGAATGATGATCTTAAAAACCGCTTGCGCTAGAAATAATCTTATCCTGTTCCGGACTTCGTCAACAACCCGAAGAAAGCAATAGTTAACTGCTAAGCAGCATTGCTGCGTTTTGCGCAGAAAAAACCTACAGATCAGTTGTCCCAAGATTTAAAGATGCCACAGAATTGGAAGACTCCAGCAGGGTCATACACGTCCCACATTGTTAAGTTGCTTGACTTTCGCGATAAGATTGAAATATTAAGAAATGGTCACAACTTAAGAACTCGGACATGCGCATTGGTGAAGATTTTTCCGCTCGTGTACGATCCGTTCGCAGGAAACTGGGATGCCACTGCCTCCCACAGAAAAAATGGTTACACTGTGCGTATTAGGTTCGATCATGTGATATTGAAAACCGCTTGCGTAGAAATAATCTTATCCTGTCCGGACTTCGTGAACAACCTGAAGAAAGCAATAGTTTACTGCTAAGGAGGATTGCTGCGTTTTTCGCAGAAACCATGGAAAGAAACTTTGACGTGCCATGGATGACTAGAGGCATTCTTCACCTTTCTCTGCCGCCTTGCTCGAGTGAGGCGACGAAGACGCACTGGCGACTCTTTTGTGGCCACACGGTTTCAGGCTATTAAGGATGAACTTCGACTGAAAACTAGATATTTCTTCTATGCCATCACTTTACCTAGTTTCCTAAAATCAAATCCTAAAAAATTTGGGGTGTGATTTCGCCTGGTAAAACATCTCAATTCTTCATAATAAACGACGTTTCCACTAATGATGCTTATGTCATTGCAACTGCTTTCAACTCGCATTTTCAGTGAGTCTTATCGGCAGAGAACTTTGAAATCCCTCCTTTCAGTTCAGAATCACGCCTTTCTATTAATGACTTACGTGTAGCTATGCCAGATGTTTTAAACATTGTTTTAAACTTAGATCTTAAAAAGGGTAGCGGTTCTGATACCATCCATAATGCCTTTCTCATACGGTATGCTCTCTGGTCCAGCAGGTTTCTTACAGTGATATTTAATACTTGCAAACAAGTACCGTTCCATCAGCATGGAAAGTTGCGAAAGTCATTCCTTTGCACAAGTCTGGGAGTAAACAAGACCTATCCAACTACAGACCGATTTCCTTAACCTCTAGTTGCAGTAAGCTTTTAGAATATGTCATCTACAAACATATTATTGAGTTTCTTAAGCCAACAATAATTTAACAGTCCAAACATCGATTTCGCAGTGGCCTCAACACCATTACGCAAATATCCGCGTTTGCTCATGATATCTGCCATGCACTAGACCTTGGCCTACAAATCGATGCCATATTTGTAGACTTTTCGAAAGCTTTTGATACAGCTGTACATTCCAAGCTTTTGCATAAACTAAATAGTATTTCAAATAATCTTCATCCAGTTATCTGGATATCTAGTTTTCTCTCAGATAGGTCGCAATGTGTCTGTTTTAATTTTGCCAATTCACCTACAGCGACCGTTACATCAGGTATTCCGCAGGGTTCAGTTTTAGGCCAGCTTCTCTTCCTCCTGTACATAAATGACCTACCTGATAACGTACGAATCAACTAAAATCCGTCTTTACGCCGATGACTGCGTATCTATCACAGCAATCGCCAGTCATGAAGATCACGTCGTTCTGAGTAAAGCATTTTCCAACTCTTGTACTTGGTGTAACAAGTGGCAGATGAACATTAATTTTCGCAAAACTGTTTCTATGTCCTTCTCGACACGTAGTACACAATTGTGCCTTCCTTATTGTTTCAATGGTATTCCTCTGGAAAACGTTTCTCAATATACCTTGGCATTCTATTCACACACGATTTATCATGGTCCAAACATATTGAAGCAACTTGCTCTAAAGCCCTAGCGCATCTAGGTTACCTATAGCGTTCTCTGCGCTCAGCCCCTAAAGAAACAAAATTGCTCACTTATGAAACTCTAGTGCGGCCCATCTTGGATTACGGCTGTGCCATTTGGAATCCATAGTTAAAGTATGACATAAAAAAATCTCTAATCTGTCAAAAAAAAAAAAAGCTATTCGATTTATATACCGGCGTTACGACAAGGACTTCTCGCCTCTTCTTCTCTCCTTGAGAAACTGTCTTCCCTAGTAGAGCGGCGTCATGCAGAAAGCCTTAAACTGTTTTACACCACTGTTAACTCTGCACGTTGCTCATCTTTGTAATACATTAAATTTGCTAAAGCGTCTAACACCAGAAATTTTGACCCTCTCAATGTAACACCTCTGTACGCCAAGACTGACAAATTCAAATGAAGTTTTTTTTTTTCCCCGATCCATCGAAATGTGGAACCAACTTCCCCCTAACATTCCAAGTTTGCCATTTGACACTTTTGTTAAGGCAATCACCGATTGATGCCTTGTGATTCCTTGAACCATGTTTTATATACTGTGTATAACGCATACATGTATGTATGTATGCATTGATATAATTTTTAAGCATATTGCTTGCACTTGTGCTTTGCTGTGTACGTGGCAGCTTTGATTTTTAACAACGAAGCTGTTTAAGCCAGCCGTAACTTGTGGTGCGTATCAAGAAACTACAAAGAAAAAAAAAAGAACTTTCTCGACGAGGCGGGATTCAAGCCCGCGTACCCACAGTCCCAAGGCGAGCGTCGTAACCACTAGGCTAAACAGCCACGCTTGCAGAACATGCATTTATGCGAACCATATGATTACGTTCGAGCGTCGTCGTCTTCGTCCACAGCTGTCGCGTTCGTACACTCGTGCTCTACGAGGTGAAGGGCTTTTGCGCGCTATGAGAGCGAGAGAGAGAGAGAGAGAGAGAGACGCATTCACGGAGCGGGTCTCCTGGAACGCGGTGTCGGTGTTGCAAGCTGTGCTATGCAACGCGCAGTGACGGCCGTAAGTCCGAGACGCGCGAATATAAATTATCATCACCATGAGTAATAAGATGAAAAGTTCGTGCACACTTCCGGAAAATGCTGGGCTACGATTGCCCAGCTTCGCTGCTTCAAGCGTTGCGCGGCCGAGTGCAAGATTTTTCTTGTGGTCAACATTGTGGCCTTAGCTAGGGGGCTCTGATCTAAATACATTTTTTCCTCTTTGCTGCGTGCATGGCACCTTTGATTTTACAGCGTAAGCTGTTATGGGCTCATTCCAATAGCCGTTTCGGCCCCGCCGCCTCCGCCGCCGCCTGCCATAACCGCTATCGACGGGAATGCGAAAAAAAGTACCCGGTTCCCGCCGGGATCGAAGCCACGCCCGCTGCGTTGGAATCAGATACTCTACCACTGAGCCACGCGAGCTTTTTTTGCTTCTTTATTGCCATTTCACAAACACAAACAAAAATTATCAGATACACATGGACATATTCTGAATACACCAGCTACAACTCGGCCGGTGTATGTGACTTAAAAATGCTTCACAGAAGCCAATTGATCCAATATAGGTAGCCATTCTGGGTCTCTGAACAAGTCTCGGGTGAAGATCACACTCTCAACAAAGTAGTGTCTTGCTGAGTGAGTTTGTATATGAGCATGCCTAATATCCATCCTCGTCTTCCGTACGCTATGCATGCAAAGCAACATTAGCATATCACTCGGCACTTCCCCTGTATCCGCACATGGAAGAAACCGGATTCCAAAAGATCTTAATGGCAATTCTTTTTTAAGAGTTCTTTGCAAGACATCCCACAGGAATACGGCATCGTGGCAGTCTAGAAAAACATGTTCTATTGTTTCCGGTTTCCTACAGATTAAACAGTTTACTGACCAAGGTACAAAAAGACCTTTACTTTGTAACCAGGGCTTGACAGGGAGAGTGTCTGTTTGTATTTGAAAAAAGAATGTTTTAACTGAGGGCCTGATCGGCATTTTTCTAACACGCTTTAACGCAGCACGTTCAGAACCTAGCTTGTAGACAGCTCGATACAGCAGGTGCTGGTAAGAATACATCAAGAATATCACAAAACAAACGCTTTTTCGTAACATCAGACAAGTATTCATATGAAAATCTTGCCTTGAGCAAGCGTATAGACATAACCACTTCACGCAAATAAGAACTAAGCGGTCCTGCTTTCAAAGAAAACGATGATACAACAAAATCAGATAGATAATGCTGTAACGAGCTTGGATCACAGTTCTCAAAAATACATCAGTTTGATCCCGCACAAAGAAGAATCTGCTTACCAACTGCTTGAAGAACAGATGCGAGAGCCCTAGACCCCAATTTTTCACCTTATGAAACAAACTGCATCGGCTGGTGCGCTCCCACTGCGATCCCCATATAAAAGTTGCGCAAATACTCGGTAGATTTTTTGAACCAAACTTCTGGCCATGGTCATCACTTGCAACACGCAAAACACTGAGCCACGCAAGCGCTTGCTGTCAGACAGCGAAAAAATGCCATACAAACGCGCCCTAGGCAGGCGCACAGGCGCAGACGACGAGATGCGATTCAGACGAGGCGCGCAATCAACGAGAGCCCGAGTAAACCTCCACCAGTATGGTGGCGCCATCTAGTTAAAGTGCCTGAAAACGCAGCGTGCCCGACAAGTAAGTTGCGTATAGCAGTTGCATGCTGCATGTAAGTGGACCTGGTTAACTCAAGCAGGCTAGGTGACTATTTGTCACCAGCCCGTTTTGAAAATTCCAATAAACAATCATGATGATGATCATCATCATCATCAAGAACAACAACGTACCGTGCCACGGGTCAAGGGTTGTGAGATGTGCGCCACGTATTCTGGATACCTCTTCGGTACACGTTATGCCGTCTCCTCGCAAGGTACGAACCCCTGCTGAAGAAGCGAATCAAAGCTACGTGCGCGGCTACAACAAGGCATCATCAGGTTCAGCAGACTGCTGTGCAGAGAGCATTACAAGCCGCAACTCGCCGTCGACGCCGGGCGGACAGTTTAGATCGTTCTCGTCAAAACGAGTCGAAAAGACTGCCGCGAAGACCCTGTTGTGCGTGGTGCCGAAATTGGAGCTACTCTTGAGCCGCTCCACCAGCTTACGCTGTGACTGTGCTGCGTGTGCCGCGCAGGCCTGTGACTTTTTTGTACCCCACTCCTGCGATAACCCTCATAGAGTTGCAGTATAAATAAATAAATAAATAAATAAATAAATAAATAAATAAGGCAGAGCCTGCGCGGGCGAGCCGAGAAAAGATGATGGTTTGATGTGCGACGTGTTCCCGCGCGCCCAATGTTGGAGGACACGTAATCAAGCGCGCGCTAGGGGCGATGAGCACACGTCTCCTTCTTTAGTCCGGCCACGGCTGCGCATGGCTATCCGTGTGCCGTATCTCGGAGATAATCTACGGCGGGCGCAAAGCTTCAGGGCGATTCGAGACAGCTGCCCAAGTAACACAGAACGTAGCGTAAACGTTGCCTGATTGTAACAAATGTCAGGCAACGTTAAACAGCCAACCTCAACGTTGAATGTACGTTGCCAGCTGTACGTTCAAGTGATGTCATAAATAAATGTCGAAGCAACGTCCTGACACCCACGTTGAGTCAACGTTGCATGTAAACATCAATTTAACGTGTAAATGGTATCAATGTAGCAACGTTACAAAACAGCACGTTCCCAGAACGTTGCCGGATGTCACCAATATTGACATTAATGTGATGCCAGGCTATTGTAGCATTTCGCATGTATACGTTCATGCAACTATAAGATATTTTCATTTTCAACTGAACATTCATCTTTATCATACAGTGAGGTATGGAGATGTATAGTGTTATGCAGTAATTAATATCTTCTAAGGAACACCATGTTAAATTATGTTTATTATGCTTCTCCACAGATAAGATCTGCTATAAATTATATCAAATGGCAGAAGCATTCACATGGAAAAAATGCTAATTGTTGCAACGGTTCACCTATAGTAGACAAAGTGACGCATAAAAGTATTCCCTTCTTCCACACCAAATGCACAAGACTTTGTGACTGCTTGCACGCCACATGCCCCTAAAAGTGGAAACATTAAGCAAGGGCCATCATGAATTAGCCCAAGCCCTATGATACGAGCTGCATAAAAATGACGAACACGTGTACACTGCACAGTGGATACACACAGATCATATCTACTTGTCCATATGAAAAACAGTGCATTTTTTTTCAGTTCACGTATGGTTTACATCATAGAAACGGCACTAGAGCAAATGACTATAAGCCACCAATAGGGCTGCCAACACATCGTACACCAGCGAACATTTGTTTCACACACCACACAGGACACATGCACGCTGCAGACATGTTTTTTTTTAGGAGGAATCTTCGCGAGCCGCACGATAAACACAGAAGGTACGGACGACAGGAGCAAAACCCGCGCACATTCAACACACCGACACGAAAGGAAATGCGGACGATACGGCTGTAACCTGCGCCACACGAGCTATCAACCCTCGTCGATTTGATCCTTTCCGCCTGAAACAGTCACAACGCGCACGGAAACATCGAACACTGCACATCTGTACCTACGATATCGTGTCAACAATTCCTGAGGCTACAATTCATGTTGACGACATCAGAAAGTTATCTGAAACTAAGTGACGGCGTAGGAAAAGTAGGCAGCATCCCTAAACGTCATGGATTGGCTTCGAGTCAGCTTCGAGACAGCCCAAACCGTTCAAATCAGGCCACAGCGACGGCTTGATAAGGATAACGTATGCTGATCTCGAAGGCCATGCTTATGCTGGCTGCAGACGGCGGAAGCAATTCAAAGGTAAAATACTTTTTAAAACTTCCTTCTACGCTAAACTATAGTGTAAAATATAGATTGTTCTACGGTTATTTTATCTCGCAACATCTATACGTAGTTGTGTGTAACCCGGCACAAAATTTTAGTATGCGAGTGTACTGGTTAATATTTTTGTCATCACAGAGGCCACAACATTCTCACAAGTATGCAGGTGGCGCTATTGTTTTTCCTCCGTGTTCTGTGATGGCGGTCGTATGTGCGGGGTGCTACGAGCGTCGCGTTTGCTTGATCGTGTGTTTTTGTGTTTGCTGTTATGAAGTAGGTCGCAGTTAGCGTGCACAGAAGTGCCTGAAGATACCTTGTGTCATGCTGCAAGCTCGCCGTATGCGTGGCGCGCCAGGCAAATGTGGCCCAACGATTTTATGCCGTGGAGTGCGGCCTCTTTGTTCTCGTTCTTGAAAGTTGGGTGGACGTCGCAAAGAAATAATGTGTGTTAGCGCGCCTCAGCTCGTCCACTACGCAGCGGCATGTATGCGGGGAGTAACATCGTCGACGCAGCACCGGCAACTTGGAGAGCGCTTCGCGACCGCGTCGTACCATTCAAAAGGTAAGTAATCATGCTGGCTAACTACACGCGTGTTGTGTGAGCTTCTCGTGTGTGCATAGCGTGCGCGAGCGTATGAAATAGAAGTCCCGCGACAACAGTAATACCTGTGCTGATGCTTGCTGAACGCTGGTTGTCAGCACTTAGTTACGCAAGTTTATTGCTTCGATGCGAAATTGAAAATCTTGATAAGCGTTTTCTTCCGATGAGAATATAACGTTCGAAAATAATCGTGTTCATCATGTGCGTGCGGCGCGTGAGCTCCCGCTTTTCTGCTGAAGTTGCATAATAACGACTCATTTGCCTCTTCACCGATTCTTATCGCAACGATGTTTCCTTGCTTACATGGCAAGGAAACTGTTTCATATCTACTTGTCCAAGGAAACTGTTTCCTTGCCATGTTTCCTTGCCTCGACGTTGTAATAATATCTGCTTACGAAGTTTTCGGTTTACGACAGTTTTAGAGAAAAAATTAAGCAATCACAGCTTGCTACTAGTCCAACTTTTTAAGACAAGATGTTTTGACATACCTTATACGTAACTAAACATGACAGGGGAAAGTTAAACTGAGTCATGAAAAAAAAATGAATTGTTTTGTAAACAAACATTTCTTTGCTATGTGCTGCTGCGTGTCCATAATTTTACTGTGATCAAAGGGTCCCCATTATCAAGACATTCATCAGTGACTTCTACTTTGTGCTCTGTTGCCACCCTGCAATAATGCAAACATTCTTTTTGTGACTATATTTAGATGCTCCATGCATGTCTAGACAATTTGACAGCTTTATAAGCTGTGTGCCACTGCTATAAGTTAACACAGAACTTATTTTATAGTGGCGAGGCTGTGACCCATAACAGTGCCCACATAACGGAGGAGCCACCAGACCCCTTGGCCATGCCTGCCGTAGTGCAACGTGTAATCTGGATGGTCGGGTCAGGTATGTATGTATGTAGTGTACGTGTTCCAAAAAATGGCATCTTGGTATCATTTGTGGATAAGTTAATCGACATTAGTCAACACAGCTTACTAAATAGGCCAAATGTTTATGCAACTTGCTGTTTATTTGTGTTCATAGCTGTTATGCACACCTTATTGTGTTCTATATAAAAGTAGACCTAAACATGTCCTGATGTTAAGTATTTTTTCTTGCATCAATCGCTTGGCTGCAAGTTACATTTTAATTTTGCTTAGTACACACTATTTATCGCTTTTCATTTTGGTTTTCTTGTTTTGAAACTGTTTCCTATGCTGTAGGATTTTATTTCCGAATTTTTAGTGTTTACACTACACTCTTGTGCAGCTTCTGCGCATATAAGAATTCAAAGTGTAATGGGCCAAATATGTCATAGGTGTAAGCACACGGTGTGCTTACCATTGTTTAACATTCAAATTCACGATTATTTCTGTCTTGTTCCAAGAATAACTGCCACTGGAAATACACATTTGATGAGCTCAAACTTCTTAAAATGATACATTAAGGCCAGTATCACTGTGCTGCAGTTACACAGTTCTGAAGTGTTTCTAG